>NC_038243.2:26270892-26455067 GCF_000004515.6 Glycine max
TTCCATGCCCTACCGGCCAAAGATGAATGGAGCCGTGGAAGCGGCCAATAAGAATATCAAAAAGATTATCCAAAAGATGACCGTGTCATACAAGGATTGGCACGAAATGCTCCCATTCGCATTACACGGTTACCGAACTTCAGTGCGAACGTCAACTGGGGCAACGCCGTTCTCATTGGTATATGGGATGGAGGTTGTGTTACCGTTTGAGGTAGAAGTCCCATCATTAAGGATCTTGGCAGAATCCGGATTAAAGGAATCAGAGTGGGCTCAAACGCGCTATGACCAGCTCAACCTCATTGAGGGTAAGCGCTTAACAGCCATGAGTCATGGGCGTTTGTACCAGCAAAGAATGAAGAGTGCATTCGACAAGAAAGTACGTTTGCGCAAGTTCCATGAGGGAGACCTTGTGCTAAAGAAAATGTCCCATGCTGTCAAGGACAATTGAGGGAAATGGGCCCCGAACTACGAAGGGCCTTTTGTTGTGAAGAGGGCTTTCTCCGGAGGAGCCCTGGTGCTTACCAACATGGATGGTGAAGAGTTACCTTCACCCGTGAATTCTGATGTCGTCAAGCGATATTATGCTTAGAAGCTGGGGCAATTAAGGATGTCGCTGCATGTTCATTATCTTTATGCGTTTTCTGGATTTCCCCCAGGGATTTCCCCCAGGGATTTCCCGTCTGCTGTATCTTTCGTTACAATCTTTCAAAGAAATGAACGTGGATGCGAGGCTTTAGTCCTCACGTTGTGTCATACCCTAATTTCGTCCGGGGACCTTTGCTTGATGACATGCGACCTTTCTTTGGTCCTTGTGAGGTGCTTGGCATCCATCATTAGGCAATTTGTGAAATTTCAGGACATGCCGAAAAACCAAAAAAATATTGATGCACAATCCGTAAGTTTCCGTGACACACCGGAAATCAAATGGAAGCATCGTTGCATAATTAAGTGAGGTTCCGTAACATTCCGTAAGTCAAAAAGGGGATGATTATGTAATCCGCAAGGTTCCGTAACATTACGGAAAGAAAACAAGTATCGTTACGAAATTCGTAAGTTTCCGTAACTTTACGAAAAAAGAATCGCCAAAAAACAGCAGAGGGGGGTGTACTTAGTAAAAATGGGGGTGCAAATAGCACCCAGGCCCATTTGGGCCCTCCGGAATATTCCTCCAGAAGGCGGTTGCTTCTGGAGGAAGCAACCCTGCTCGCCTGGGCGAGCTGGGCGGCAACCACCTCCCCTATTTTGCTATAAATAGGGGAGGAAGGCAAGAAGGAAGGGGTTCAGCCCCTTAGGCACTTCTCTCTCTTTCGAATTTGCTTGGAAAAATTGTTTCCGTGAAGAAAATCTAAGCCGAGGCGCTTCCGAAACGTTTCCGTAACGTTTTCCGTGAGGAATTTCGCAAAGATTTCAACCGTTCTTCGACGTTCTTCATTCGTTCTTCATCGTTCTTCGATCTTCAACGGGTAAGTACCTCGAACCAAGCTTTTCGATTCATTCTATGTACCCGTAGTGGTCCACATTGTGTTTCGTGCATTTTTATTCTCGTTTTGTTTACTTTTTATACCCCCTGTTGACGTGCTTAAGCCATTTTACTTAAGTCATTTCTCGCTTAACTTAAAAATAAAATAAATTTCCACCGAACGTTTGAATTGTATTATCCATTAACTTCGGTTAAAATAAATTCCGACCGTTCGGTCGTGCTGTAACCACGTTGGAAATCAAAAAGAGGTAAAAAATAATATAATAATCAAAAAGACATCTTTTAGTAAAATAAAGCGGAAAATCAATCGGACGTTTTCTCTTTGGGATTTCTCATTCTTAATCGAATTGATTAATAACTAAAGTGAAACTAAAGGCTAAAATCAATTCGCCTAGTCAAGCTCGTCCATAAAAATAGGCTTTTGAAGTTTGTCATTTCATTTTCTCACTAAGTAAAATGGATCATTTTTAAGGTCCAACGCCTTAAAATGATCACCTCTTAAAGTAAAAAAGAATCACTTGATAAGAAGGAACTACGTAGGTCTGATTTCCTCATCACAATTGAGGATACGTAGGAGCAAAAGCCCCGCTTTTGTCGACCACCCCAAGAGATCGTTAATGGTCCAACGCCTTAACGTTTCTCCCCTTTCAAAATCAAAAGACCGTTTAATGGTTCAACACCTTAAATGACCTTTTGTTCAATAAAAAACATATTTTGCAAAAAAGGACAAAAACAACTTAACCAAACACTTTGTTCCGAAAGAACTACGTAGGTCTGATTTCCTCATCGCAATTGAGGAATACGTAGGAGCAAAGGGAAACACCCTTGTCGACCACAAAAAGGAAAAAATATAAAAAGGGTATAAAGGATATAAGAATATAAAAAGGGAACATAAAAAATCAAAGTCATGTTTGCACATTCGATTAAAGGCTGCCGTCCCTTGGGACGGACGTGTGGGGTGCTAATACCTTCCCCGTGCGTAAATACAACTCCCGAACCTTTCAACTTAAAAGTTCGTAGATCGCGTCTTTTCCGGTTTTTCCGACGTTTTCCTCGAATAAACGTTGGTGGCGACTCCGCGCGTATTCCTTTCGTGGAACACACATCCCGCGAGTCACGCGTCGCCCTCCCGCCGAAGGGTAGGTTGCGACAGTTGGCGACTCCACTGGGGACTGTTTTTAGAGAGTTAGGCCATTTAATTTTGTGCAATGTTTTACCGTGACTTACCCCTTTGTTGGTTTCCTTTCATTATGTTCTTGTGTATATAAACTCTTTGTTGCTTTTAGTGCGTTTTAAATGTATGCATGAAGTAAATATTTATTCATTTGATGCACACAAAACACCAACACTATTTGCACACACTGTGAGTGAAAAAGGGCCCTATACCCGGGTTCATGGGAGCATAAGGAGTGGAGGTGAATCTGTAATCATGCTAGGTCTCTGACTTGCTTGATTACAGTGAACCCTCATCTAGAGCTTTTCTCTTTGAAAACCTATTGTTGCTAGTAGTCCCTACTGCTACAATATGTTCATCAAAGGGGATGATACCTCTAGAAACCATCAAGAGAGATATAACTACCTTGGGGATTATTGCTAAAAGCCTAGTTAGTTCTCTCCCTTATAGGTCCCTTCAATAGGGGCACGAAGCAAACACGCTGCGTGCCATTTTTCACACTGCCATGCATGAGTATCATATACCCTTTTGCTTATGTTCGGTAAATATTGTCATACTGTGCACATTCCCGGATTGTGTCTTTTGCATAGGCATTGCATATGGGTTCTGTCTTGATCCCTACTGTAAACAAACCAATGGAGGGTCCGTGTCGCCTTCTTAAAAACGTGCATTGGGGCATTTCGCTACCCCAAGACGTTGTATCTAAGAAGGAGACAATTTCCCGAGCTCCCGTATTCATAAATTGCATCCGTGTCATATGCATTCCTTCATGCATTCATCCATTCCACCCATGATAGATGTCGGAGTTTTGATTCGCACTAGATTTTATTTCACTTTAGTAAAACATGGGATCAAGTCAAAAGCCTTCGCTTAAAAAGAGGTTCTATCAAGTCAAAATCAAGAGCTTAGAGGTCACTAGTTTACGAGAGTTGGGGCAATTAATGGGTCAACTTCAACGGCAAGCCTTCTGCAAAGCCTATGGTAAGATTTGGGACCTAGCTAGGGTAGAAGTCTCCATGGAACCAATTGCATCCCTTTCCCAGTATTATGACCAGCCCCTAAGGTGCTTCACATTCGAGGACTTCCAGCTAGTGCCGACTGTGAAAGAGTTTGAAGAAATCCTGGGATGCCCACTGGGAGGAAGGAAGCCATATCTTTTCTCTGGGTTCTATCCCTCCACGACAAGAGTTGCCAAGGTGGTGAAAATCTCAGCACAAGAGTTGGACCGTGTAAAGCAAAACAGGAATGGGGTAGTCGGAGTACCAAGGAAGTGTTTGGAGGAAAGGGCAAAGGCCTTGGCAAATCAAGGCGAATGGGCTTCTTTTTTTGGCATCTTGGCGCTTTTGATCTTTGGAGGTGTCCTCTTTCCAAATATGGAAGGGTTAGTGGACCTAGCAGCGATTGATGCTTTCCTCGTCTTTCATCATGGCAAGGAAAGCCCGGTCGTCGCCATTTTGGCCATGCATGACACGTTCGACCAGAGATGTGAAAAGAGCGGCGCAAGAATTGTTTGTTGTACACCGGCTCTCTATGTGTGGCTGGTTTCGCACCTTTTTCTCCAAGAAGGTAGGCCCGTCTATCCGCTACAAGGTCACCGCTCGTGCATCGAAAAAAGAAAGACGAATTGGGACCAACTCTTGGCTAGCATAGAGGGGCGTCTGTTAATTGGTTCCCTTGCTAGAAGGAAGGAAGAATCAGGATTCTATCTTCATGCGAAGGATGTCCAAATGTTCCCTTGATGGGAACAAGGGGTTGTATTAATTATAATCCCGTTCTCACCATAAGACAGCTTGGCTACCCCATGAGAGGAGCGCCATTAGACGAAAGCATCACGCCTTTCATCGCACGAGGTTTCAGTGACCACAACGCGAGGGTACTCCAAGGAGTTCGCAAGGCATGGGATGCGGCGTGAAGAAAGGACAGAGAGCTTAGGGGAAGCAGTAATGGGATCATCGGCAGCTATCATAAGTGGCTGAGAGTCCGAACACAAGGACTGGATTGGCTCCCAAATCTAAAGACTGTGAGAGACGATGAGGTTAAAGCTTCGGAAGAAAGTGATGAGGTACAAGCCCTAAAGGCAGAGCTTGAAAGAGCCTGGGTAGTCGAAGAGAAGTTCAAGTCCATAGCCATCAAAGTCTGAAAAGAGTATGATGAACTAAGGGATGTCAATATGGCCACCGATGAAGCCTTGGAATGAGAAACCAAGAAGGCCCGAAAGGAAGAACACGACCAAAGCAAAGTTTTGAGGGGCTTTATAGTGCAGCAATAGTGAGCTCAAGCTCCGAAGAGGTGAAAGGAATCATCACGGGTCAAAGGCATGATCTTGAAGGACGAGCTAAAGGTTTGCCTTAGGTCGAAAAGAAATTTGTCCCAACAATTAAGCGAGACTGAAGGGAATATGTGGGCCATCATCGATAAGTGCAAAGAGAAGCTAAATCTAGCGGCGACTCACGAGCAAAGGCTAGAGGATGAGTACGCCAAGATATCAGCAGAAAGGGAAGCAAGGGAAAGGGTAATTGATTCATTGCACCAAGAGGCAGCAATGTGGACGGACCGATTTGCTCTTACTTTGAACAGGAGTCAAGAACTTCCCCCATTGCTAGCCAAGGCCAAAGCAGTGGTGGACACCTACTCCGCCCCCGAGGAGATCCACGGACTTCTCAGCTATTGTCAGCATATGATAGACTTAATGGACCATATGATTAGAAACCGCTAGGAAGTTTGTATTGTCGCTCAGATCTTGACTAGTTATATTTTTTTGAAAAAAATGAGTTTATCCCACGTTTTTACTCCAAAAATCAGTGCGAATCAAGTCACTCCCACATTTTATCTCTAGCATGCATTGTATGTTGGTCTCGTCCTTTGTCACGGGAAGCCGGAAGGTCCATATCACCTTCTTAATTGTACACATGGGGCACTACGCCCCCAAATGCGCAAGTAAGAAGAGATAATTTTCCGGGCTCTCGTGTCCGTAAAATGCATTCATATCATGCATCGCATAAGCATCTCTTCATAATATCATAATGAACATATCGTTCCTGCATTTGTCCGTTATCATATTCCAGCCTCACATTTTGCATGAGTCATTGCATCATCATATGCGTTCAACATACTTTTTGTTTGCTCATACATGATCCTTGTATTTTCCTCTACAAAACAAAAACAAAAAAAAGGGAAGTACGAAAATTCACGCTGCATTCTTAGTTGCATATATTCGGTACCATGAGCCAACCATGTTGGGATCATAAACCCATTTCACTTAAAAACAAAATAATTGAACATGGTACCTAATGCATGGTTAACTAGGAAATGGTGTTTCTTCGGGCATCTCAATTTCATAATTACATTTTCCATGCATAAGCTTAAAGTATGCCCGAGTCATTCATCCCTATGAGATGTTGTTGAAGTATTGGCAATCAGAATTGCCATTCCCGGGATTATAGGGTTGAACCAAGCTCATGCTTTTACAAAAAGGTTCATCAAGTCAAGTTGAAATATGGAAGTAACCGTCTTGCAAAATTGGGGCAAAAGATGAATCGAGTCACATCACTGCTTCGTCTACTGCCAAACATATTTAGGATTATTGATGTCCTTGTTACTTCCAGTTTCACCTTGACAAAGATGTCATGGACCATGTTGAAAATCTAAATTGATTCAACCCCATATCTTGCGTAAAAATTCGCAATACTTCAACTGTACATCATTTGCATGCATCCATGCTTTTCATTGGTTGCATTGCTCGTTGCATTCTTTCCTTGAAAAATAAAATAAAATGAACTTAATCATTGTTATAAAAAAGAAAGGGACACGCTTTACGACGCCCTTACCGAACTCGTGCTAGAGCTAGAGTAATGGGTGAAGTAGAGGAGATACAAGAGAAGATGAAGGCCGACATGGAGGCCATTAATGAGAAAATGGCCACAATGATGGAGGCCATGATGAGCGTGAAGAAAATAATGGAAGCCAATGCGGTTGCAATTGCCGCTACCAGCGTTGTTGCTAAGGTGAACCCGACGTCCCCATCCGGCCTCAAGCAAATGAATCATCCAACCTCAAATATGGTAGGCAAAGATTTAGGAAGTACGGGCGGCCCCCATGATGTGCAAATTCAAAACGAGCACGCCTTCCCGTCATATGGCTTGCCTCTCAACTATACGCCACCCAATGTGGCGTACACTCCCAATAAGAATGTCAATAACTCCACTCCTATACCCATTGAAAGCCAGCAACCCCAAACTGATCATGCACATGTCTCTTAAACTGTGGAAGAGACCCATGAAATTCCCCATCACAATCTAGCCGACTTCGAGCCTTGGCTCGGATATACCACTGAAGGGCAAGCAGTTGGTGGTATACCCTACAAAACCCTTTGGAGGGCCCTCAGTATCACCCACAACTGCACCTCTTGCATTCCACAGCGGTTAAAAACCCTCATGACTATGGCAGGAATGGGAAAGTTGGATCATCTAAAGGAAAGGCTCAGGGCCATTGAAGGAGGTGAAGATTATGCCTTTGCTAACCTAGAAAAGTTGTTCCTAATACCCAAACATGGTCATTCCCAAGTTCAAGGTGCTGGACTTTGACAAGTACAAGGGGACTACTTGTCTCAAGAACCATCTAAGGATGTATTGTCAGAAGATGGGGGAATACGCAAAAGATGAGGAATTGCTGATACATTCCTTCCAAGAAAGTCTTACTGGGGTAGCTGTTACCTGGTACACTAACTTGGAACCTTCCCGAGTCCATTCTTGGAAGGACCTAATGGTTGCCTGTGTTAGGCAGTATCAGTACAATTTTGATATGGTTCTGAATAGGATGCAACTACAGAACATGTGCAAAAAGGGGGACGGATCTTTCAAAGAACACGCCCAAAAGGTGGAGGGATCTGGCGGCCCAGGTGGTACCCCCAATAATGGAAAGGGAGATGATAATCGTGATGGTGGACACATTATCGGTACTCCACTATGAAAAGATGGTGGGCTGCGCACCCTCAAAACTTTGCAGATTTGGTCTTCGCCAGCGAAAGGATCGATGTGGGTCTGAAAAAAAAAAAAAAAAAAAAAAAAGAAGGCAAATTTGATCATCCTACTAGGACGACTGAGAAAACCGGGGCAAATAAAGAGGGTGAGGATAAGGGAGAAACCCATGCTATAGCTGCCATTCCTGTACGGCCAAGTTTCCCACCAACCCAACAATATTTTTACTCAGCCAATAACAAACTTTCTCCTTACCCACCACCCAATTATCCACAAAGGCCATCCCTAAATCTACCACAAAGTCTGTCTACCGCACTTCCAATGACGAACACCACCTTTAGCACAAACCAAAAACACCAACAAAAAGGAATTTTGCAGCAAAAAGCCTGTAGGGTTCACCCCAAATTCCGTTGTCATATGCTAAACTTGATCCCATATCTACTTGATAATTCAATGGTAGCCATAACCCTAGCCAAGGTTCATCAACCTCCATTTCTCCGAGAATACGACTCGAACGCAACGTGTGCTTGTCACGGAGAAGCCCCGGGGCGTTCCATTGAGCATTGTAGGGCTCTGAAGCGTAAGGTGCAAGGTCTAATTGATGCGGGCTGGCCGAAATTTGAGGAGAATTGCGTGTAAATCCTGACATTGACAAGAGATGCCACACATGGGGCAATTTTGAAAGCTGTTGTTAGGTGTCCCTAATGACTCATCAGGGTTTCCAAGTTTATGCCATTATTGTAAACCACAGCTACAATGTTAAATGAAATGGATAAAGTTGATATCTTTGTCCCTCATCCTCTCACAAACGCATGTTTGCTTATTCAACTTTCACCGGAATGTGGGTGTAAGCCATTGGTCTGTTTGCTCAAGCAACCTGCGCTCCTGAGTGTTGACTTCCAAGACCGTTCAATCAGAGATTACTCATCTTGCACGTTGGTGGGGGTGCCGTAAAACAACGAGCAAAGTTCAAAACAAATAAGTTTCAAAATAAAAAATAAAAAGGCATTTGATTGACTGTGTTTTCAAGTAAAAATATAGACGTTCATGTGACCTCATTTTGTCTTTTTAGAGAGAAGTGAGTTATCAAGAATAGGGTGTTGGACAAATGGCCTCAGTTACCTTAAGAAAAAGGGGGGTTGAATTAAGATGCAAAGACTATTCCCCAATTGAACTATCAATCTCTCTTTTCGGATTAACAATGCACACAGGGATAACCCTTCCCTTGTGTTCAGGAATCCTCTACAACAAGAGACCCACGGTCTCTTAATCCCTTTTCAGAAATAAGAAGAAGAGAAGAAGAGGTCTCTCGTAAAAGAGGTAGATTGTACAATGAAGACCAATCAAAATTCATTATTGAATAAGCAAGTGGTTGACCAAGGAATCTTTTTGAGAGGATAAGACATTTCAGTTCAGAAAAACTCTTGATCTTTCGAGAGGATAAAACTGTTTGGGCAATGAAAACTCTCTTTAAAACATTTGAATGGCCATTCATAAAACATTTGAATAGATATGTCTCTTGGAAATTATTTTCTGAAAATCCCCTCTGGTAATCAATTACAAGACTTATGTAATCGATTACAGGTTTTAAAAATTTGAATTAAAACATTTTCAACTAATGGTAATCGATTACCAGAGAGCAAATCTCAATTTGAAATGATAGAATTCTTTGGTCAAACCTTTTGTTTGTTTCAATTTGGAAACTTCTTCCTAAAGATTCTAAGAGATCAAACTTGATAATATATCTTGACTTTCTTGGATTCTTGTCTTGAATAAAACTTAGAAGCATTTGATCCTTTAGCATCATCAAGACATCAAAACATCTTGCTTCTACATAGGAGTCATTTGACTTAATCCATCAACTGAAAGATCCTTCAACTATTTCTCGTCCTTGGGAAATTCTTTTTGCAAGAATCAACTGCTTCTTTCATTCTTCCTCACTACGAGGTCGTGAAAGCAAGACAACACTTGGTACCTCTAAGCCCTACACTGGGGCAACGAAAGGCACCATGCGAAAACCTCAAGCGAACATAGGGGCCGATCAAAAGTTCACACCCGTCGATGTTTTTAAACAAGAAAAAAAAAGGGAGACAAGCCCTGGAATTTCAATAGATTGATTAATTATCAAACGACTCCATTCCCGTCACTCCAAAATGGTCAAGTGACTAAATCAAACAGAACATACACTCTGAGGGAGTTCCCGGAGAGATTTGCAAAAAGATGAGATGAGGTTGCATGAATTATCACCTCTTTCAAAAGGACAGTCAATCTGTGTTTTCCAAAAAAAAAAAAAAAAAATTAAATCAAAATCAAAATCAGAAAATAGGGAAAGAATGTCATGAACATTGTACAACTTTCCATTACATTGCATTGTTTCATATGAAGTCTGCATTTACCAAAATTTCACGACAAAGGTTGCATGCATCTGCATCCCCAAAAATTATGTTAACTGCATAGATTTCCTACATCTAATGTCCAAATCTTGTGGATTTGGGATGACCGGCCCTCTCGACGAGTCGATCTCTTGCTTTCTCATAAGGGTGGACCCTTGGGTACTTGTACCTATCACCTTTAGAGGACTACACGTCCTCGCCTTGAGAGGACTACATGTCCTTGCCATCAGAGGACTACATGTCCTCGCCATCAGAGGACTTCATGTCCTTGCCATCAGAGGGCTGCACGCCCTCACCTCCAGAGGACTACCTGTCCTCGCCTTGAGAGGGCTACACGCCCTCACCTTGGGTACTAGTTACCCTCACCAGTGAGAGGACTACACGTCCTTGCCTTGAGAGGGCTGCACGCCCTCACCTTCAGAGGACTACACGTCCTCGCCATGAGAGGGCTACACGCCCTCACCTTGGGTACTAGTTACCCTCACCGTCAGAGGACTACACGTCCTCGCCTTGAGAGGACTACACGTCCTCACCACCAGAGGGCTGCACGCCCTCACCTCCAGAGGACTATAAGTCCTCGCCTTGAGAGGGCTACACGCCCTCACCTCCAGAGGACTATAAGTCCTCGCCTTGAGAGGGCTACACGCCCTCACCTTGGGTACTAGTTACCCTCACCGTTGAGAGGACTACACGTCCTCACCATCAGAGGGCTGCACGCCCTCACCTCCAGAGGACTACATGTCCTTGCCTTGAGAGGGCTGCACGCCCTCACCTTCAGAGGACTACACGTCCTTGCCTTGAGAGGACTACATGTCCTCACCATCAGAGGGCTGCACGCCCTCACCTCCAGAGGACTACACGTCCTCGCCTTGAGAGGGCTACCCGCCCTTGCCTTGGGTACTAGTTACCCTCACCTTCAGAGGACTACATGTCCTCGCCTTGAGAGGGCTACACGCCCTCACCTTGGGTACTAGTTACCCTCACCGTTGAGAGGACTACACGTCCTCGCCTTGAGAGGACTACACGTCCTCACCATCAGAGGGCTGCACGCCCTCACCTCCAGAGGACTACATGTCCTCGCCTTGAGAGGGCTACACGCCCTAACCTTGGGTACTAGTTACCCTCACCGTTGAGAGGACTACACGTCCTCGCCTTGAGAGGACTACACGTCCTCACCATCAGAGGGCTGCACGCCCTTACCTCCAGAGGACTACATGTCCTCGCCTTGAGAGGGCTACACGCCCTCACCTTGGGTACTAGTTACCCTCACCGTCAGAGGACTACACGTCCTCGCCTTGAGAGGACTACACGTCCTCACCACCAGAGGGCTGCACGCCCTCACCTCCAGAGGATTGCACGTCCTCGCCTTGAGAGGGCTACCCGCCCTCACCTTGGGTACTAGTTACCCTCACCGTTGAGAGGACTACACGTCCTCGCTTTTAGAGGACTACACATCCTCGCCAACAGAGGGCTGGACGCCCTCACCTTCAGAGGACCACATGTCCTCGCCTTGAGAGGGCTACACGCCCTCACCTTGGGTACTAGTTACCCTCACCGTTGAGAGGACTACACGTCCTCGCATTGAGAGGACTACCCGTCCTCACCATCAGAGGTCTGCATGCCATCACCTCCAGAGGATACATGTCCTCGCATTGAGAGGGCTCCTCGCCTTGAGAGAGGCTACACGCCCTCACCTTGGGTACTAGTTACCCTCACCGTTGAGAGGACTACACGTCCTCGCCTTGAGAGGACTACCCGTCCTCACCATCAGAGGGCTGCATGCCCTCACCTCCAGAGGACTACATGTCCTCGCCTTGAGAGGGCTACACGCCCTCACCTTGGGTACTCGTTACCCTCACCGTTGAGAGGACTACACGTCCTCGCCTTGAGAGGATTACACGTCCTCACCATCAGAGCGCTACACGTCCTCGCCATCAGAGGACTACATGTTCCCCATTTTCAAAGGGGGGCATGCCCTCACCTTCAGAGGATTGCACATCCTTGCCATCATAGGACTACACTCCCTCGCCTTCGAAAGGCGACACGTCCTGAACTTCAGAGGGCTACACGCCCTCGCCTTTAGAGAACTACGCGTCCTCACTTTCAGTGGGCTCCATATCCACACCTTAAGATAATTTAAGGTCCTCTGTCCTTAAATGCTTAACCGAGACTTGCACTCCCGGTTAAGGGACCAGTAGTTTCCTTTTAAACGGTTCCTGGGCCACCCCCTGATATTGGAGGAGGGCCAACTGTGCGAGCACAAAGGGAGGCTATCACACAGCTACTATGCATACCGGGGCAAGATTTCACCCGTGCCGCTGCAAAGAGACGAGTGCGGATCATGCGCACCAACATGACCACTCTTACACAGATATAGATGACATTGCTACTTAGCAACATTCTGCCCAGCGACCGCAATGCCAATCTCCCCCTGCAAAAGTATCAGTTGGTCTGTGTCGTCCCGACATGGGTAAGTATGCATATAGTTCAACTGATTTCTGATACCATCTATTGTTTGCAGGGATCGCACCCACAAGACACCCAGTGGACCCGGAAAAGTCCAACAGGGCCCTGGGGTTTCCAGCTCTGGTTACGGACCTCTATCAGTCCTACAGGGTGCCCGTACCCCCCCCGGCAAGGTCACGTCATCATAGGTAAGTATGCACATCGCTCAACTGATTTCTGATTTCATCTATTGTTTGCAGGGATCGCGCTTGCAAGACACCCAGTGGACCCGAAGAAGTCCAACAGGGTCTTGGAGTTGCCAGCTCTAAATATGGGTCTCTGTCAATTCTAGGGAGTGTCTGTCGCCCCCAGCAAAGTCATCAGACCACCCTACCAATCGAGCTTTCATCAAGAAGTACTGCGCCCCCAGGCAGGCGCAGGGTGAAGCACCACAGCAGCATTGGGATGGCCGGTAGCAGGCAATAGACGCACCGCCACCACCTTTAGAGTTCACCTCTGCTCATCCACAAAAAAGTTAGAGCGTTGCCTACGACACATGGCCGACCCATAGGCGACCAAGTCCAAAGCCAAAGGTAAGCAAAGTACTAGGTCAGTGACCGACAAGTCATAAGGCGTCCAGCTAAAGACGTTAAAGAAGCGCTACTAGGAGGCAACCTAGTACCTTTTGAATCTGTGCTTGTTATTTGATCACTTTTCATAGTAAGACACACCTAGTTGCTCATGATCCTAGGAATTTAAATAAAACGAGCACAAGCTCGGAAGGTAGTCATACCTCACAAAATATATATATGTATGTTTAGGTAGAAAGATACCTTAGATGTGCGTGTATGTAAACAAAAACACACTTCACAAAATATATATGTATAGGTAGGAAGATACCTTAGATGGCGTGTATGTAAACAAAAAATATCTCGCAAAACATATATATGTATGTTTAGGTGGCAAGATACCTTGGATATGCATGTATATAGCAAAAATACCTCACAAAAATATGCACATGTTTAGGTAGCAAAATACCTCATGAAAAAAAAAAAGAAGAAAAAAAAAACAAACAAGAAAAAGAAATAAACAAATGATAATGATAAAAAAAAAAGAAGGAGAAAAAAGAAAAAATTGTCAAGCTGAAAAACCAACATGCTTTTGAAAAGAGACGATTTCCAACTTTTGTTTGAAAAAAATTCATTCATTGATCATAACCGATTTTTGAAGAAAAAAAAAAAACGTGTCTACACCTGAAGGGTGAATGCTGTGAAAATTTCCCCGGACGCCCAAAATGACTTGGAGGAATGCACAAATTGATAAAAGAACATATTTTGGAAACATTGGGTTGACTAAAATAGAGGAAATGAATCCTGAGCCCTAGCATCACATGACCATAAAAATTTGACACTTGAGTGTCCGCATAGGTGCATGCATGACCAATTTTGCATAAAATTTCCAAATCATCATTTTTGCATTTGTGTCATGGAAATAATGTGGGGCATCCCTTTTATCCTTGAACCAAACCAAGCCCTGACATGTATCATGTCTAGCCATTCTACAAGCTTTGAGCCAAAATCCTGACTCACCATAAACCTTGACCCAGGGTGAGAATGTCAATCCTTACCCTCGGAAGCAAAAAAAGAATAGAAGGGAAATTTCCAATCAAAGAAAAAGAGAAGGAAAATTTCCAATGAAAGCAAAAAAAGAAAGGAAGGGAAATTTCCAATCAAAGAAAAAAAGAAGGAAAATTCCCCAATCAAAGAGCGGGAGAAAGCAAAAAGAAAAGAAAGGAAATTCCCAATCAAAAGAATGGGAGAAAGTAAAAAAGGAAGAAGAAGAAGGAAAGAAAGCCCCTGATCGGGGATCGAAGGAAAAACAGAAGAAATATGCAGAGAGGTCTTTGGACCGGACAATATCTGAACAATACAGAATTGTCACCAAATGAACAAAAAAGAAGGAAAGGAAACCACGACCTAAAATGGTCTTCTCCCTTTGATTACCAACCAAAATCCCGTGCGCTAGCGACCTTTTTTCGCCCCGCACTAAACAAAAAAAAACAGAAAAAGAAAAAGCCAGAAAAATCAAAAGCCAAAAACACACAAAAGCCGAAAAACCCACCAAAAGAACCCATTCCCAAGGGAAGCCCTATTGATCCATGATCAGGCATGTAATTTTTGATTTGATAGGAAGTAATTTGCAAAGTCAAGTCATGACATATCTATGGTTCGGAATTAGGATGAAACACTTACCTGTGCGAGATTGATACACTTTGAGTGATTTTCTTCTATTTTTGTCGGACCCAGTGTTTCCTCTAAATGTTCATTTAGAAACGAAATGCTAACATCCAAAATCTCATTTATGGTTATGGGGGGATTTCATCAGTAGACTCTCCTTCCCCGGTAAACGCATTGTTTTCCACTCAAAAAAGCGTATGCTGCTCTAATCAGTTGGAATATTTATCTCTTTACTAAAGCATGTTTGCATTTTAGCAAAGAAAACACCGAGACTTTTTCAAGTCTCACCAGTTATCCAGAACTACGTAGGTCTGAATTCCTCATTGGAGGATACGTAGGAGCAAGAGCCTCGCTTTTGTCGACCACACCGCCTTTTGTTGCCATGACTCAAGAGCTGGTAGCCCGCGGAGACACCTTACGGTTATCCGCACCTCGTCATTCAGTGACCCCAAGTGTGATTGATGAGCAGAGGCCAATGTGGTCATCTGCACCTTTTTCGGAGATGTCAGCATTTTCCGATGGAGACTTTTCAAGTCTCACAAGTTATCCAGAACTACGTAGGTCTGAGTTCCTCATTGGAGGATACGTAGGAGCAAGAGCCTTGCTTTTGTCGGCCGCCCCATAATCTTTGTCATACTGACCTTGAGGTCATGTGACGTGCACCCTTGTATCATCCAGAGGCGGCGGGCCCGATGATACGCGGAGATACCTTACGGTTATCCGCACCCTTTTGTCATCCAGAGGCGGCGGGCCCGATGACAAGCAGAGACCAAGTTTGGTCATTCTGCACCCTTGTATCATCCAGAGGCGGCGGGCCCGATGATACGCGGAGATACCTTACGGTTATCCGCACCCTTTTGTCATCCAGAGGCGGCGGGCCCGATGACAAGCAGAGACCAAGTTTGGTCATTCTGCACCCTTGTATCATCCAGAGGCGGCGGGCCCGATGATACGCGGAGATACCTTACGGTTATTCGCACCCTTTTGTCATCCAGAGGCGGCGGGCCCGATGACAAGCAGAGACCAAGTTTGGTCATTCTGCACCCTTGTATCATCCAGAGGCGGCGGGCCCGATGATACGCAGAGATACCTTACGGTTATTCGCACCCTTTTGTCATCCAGAGGCGGCGGGCCCGATGACAAGCAGAGACCAAGTTTGGTCATTCTGCACCCTTGTATCATCCAGAGGCGGCGGGCCCGATGATACGCGGAGATACCTTACGGTTATTCGCACCCTTTTGTCATCCAGAGGCGGCGGGCCCGATGACAAGCAGAGACCAAGTTTGGTCATTCTGCACCCTTGTATCATCCAGAGGCGGCGGGCCCGATGATACGCGGAGATACCTTATGGTTATTCGCACCCTTTTGTCATCCAGAGGCGGCGGGCCCGATGACAAGCAGAGACCAAGTTTGGTCATTCTGCACCCTTGTATCATCCAGAGGCGGCGGGCCCGATGATACGCGGAGATACCTTACGGTTATTCGCACCCTTTTGTCATCCAGAGGCGGCGGGCCCGATGACAAGCAGAGACCAAGTTTGGTCATTCTGCACCCTTGTATCATCCAGAGGCGGCGGGCCCAATGATACGCGGAGATACCTTACGGTTATTCGCACCCTTTTGTCATCCAGAGGCGGCGGGCCCGATGACAAGCAGAGACAAAGTTTGGTCATTCTGCACCCTTGTATCATCCAGAGGCGGCGGGCCCGATGATACGCGGAGATACCTTATGGTTATTTGCACCCTTTTGTCATCCAGAGGCGGCGGGCCCGATGACAAGCAGAGACCAAATTTGGTCATTCTGCACCCTTGTATCATCCAGAGGCGGCGGGCCCGATGATACGCGGAAATACCCGAGTGGTTATCCGTATAAACATTCTTTTGCTATCTGTAAGACAGAACGCTTGATAGCATGCAGAGACTGACATAGTCTTCTGCACCTTTTGTTCCTCCGGGAACAACAAGTCATTTACATGCGGAAATTTCATGGTCACCCGCGACTCTCGTCAACCGAGAGGAGCGAAATTAGTGTCATACACTGATTTTCGTCCGGGGACCTTTGCTTGATGACATGCGACCATTCTTTGGTCCTTGTGAGGTGCTTGGCATCCATCATTAGGCAATTTGTGAAATTCTAGGAACGACAAGTCATGGTCACCCGCGACTCTCGTCAACCGAGAGGAGCGAAATGAGTGTCGTACACTGATTTTCGTCCGGGGACCTTTGCTTGATGACATGCGACCATTCTTTGGTCCTTGTGAGGTGCTTGGCATCCATCATTAGGCAATTTGTGAAATTCTAGGAACGACAAGTCATGGTCACCCGCGACTCTCGTCAACCGAGAGGAGCGAAATGAGTGTCGTACACTGATTTTCGTCCGGGGACCTTTGCTTGATGACATGCGACCATTCTTTGGTCCTTGTGAGGTGCTTGGCATCCATCATTAGGCAATTTGTGAAATTCTAGGAACGATAAGTCATGGTCACCCGCGACTCTCGTCAACCGAGAGGAGCGAAATTAGTGTCATACACTGATTTTCGTCCGGGGACCTTTGCTTGATGACATGCGACCATTCTTTGGTCCTTGTGAGGTGCTTGGCATCCATCATTAGGCAATTTGTGAGGTTCTGGGAACTACAAGTCATTTGCATGTGGAGATTTTATGGTCACCCGCGACTCTCGTCAAATCGAGAGGAACGAAATTAGTGTCTTATCTTTACTTTCCTTTTATCTCCAATAAAAGACAAGTAAAGAGGGGCAACTGTCATACCCTAATTTCGTCCGGGGACCTTTGCTTGATGACATGCGACCTTTCTTTGGTCCTTGTGAGGTGCTTGGCATCCATCATTAGGCAATTTGTGAAATTTCAGGACATGCCGAAAAACCAAAAAAATATTGATGCACAATCCGTAAGTTTCCGTGACACACCGGAAATCAAATGGAAGCATCGTTGCATAATTAAGTGAGGTTCCGTAACATTCCGTAAGTCAAAAAGGGGATGATTATGTAATCCGCAAGGTTCTGTAACATTACGGAAAGAAAACAAGTATCGTTACGAAATTCGTAAGTTTCCGTAACTATACGAAAAAAGAATCGCCAAAAAATAGCAGAGGGGGGTGTATTTAGTAAAAATGGGGGTGCAAATAGCACCCAGGCCCATTTGGGCCCTCCGGAATATTCCTCCAGAAGGCGGTTGCTTCTGGAGGAAGCAACCCTGCTCGCCTGGGCGAGCTGAGCTCGCCTGGGCGAGCTGAGCTCGCCTGGGCGAGCTGAGCTCGCCTGGGCGAGCTGGGCGGCAACCACCTCCCCTATTTTGCTATAAATAGGGGAGGAAGGCAAGAAGGAAGGGGTTCAGCCCCTTAGGCACTTCTCTCTCTTTCGAATTTGCTTGGAAAAATTGTTTCCGTGAAGAAAATCTAAGCCGAGGCGCTTCCGAAACGTTTCCGTAACGTTTTCCGTGAGGAATTTCGCAAAGATTTCAACCGTTCTTCGACGTTCTTCATTCGTTCTTCATCGTTCTTCGATCTTCAACGGGTAAGTACCTCGAACCAAGCTTTTCGATTCATTCTATGTACCCGTAGTGGTCCACATTGTGTTTCGTGCATTTTTATTCTCGTTTTGTTTACTTTTTATACCCCCTGTTGACGTGCTTAAGCCATTTTACTTAAGTCATTTCTCGCTTAACTTAAAAATAAAATAAATTTCCACCGAACGTTTGAATTGTATTATCCATTAACTTCGGTTAAAATAAATTCCGACCGTTCGGTCGTGCCGTCACCACGTTGGAAATCAAAAAGAGGTAAAAAATAATATAATAATCAAAAAGACATCTTTTAGTAAAATAAAGCGGAAAATCAATCGGACGTTTTCTCTTTGGGATTTCTCATTCTTAATCGAATTGATTAATAACTAAAGTGAAACTAAAGGCTAAAATCAATTCGCCTAGTCAAGCTCGTCCATAAAAATAGGCTTTTGAAGTTTGTCATTTCATTTTCTCACTAAGTAAAATGGATCATTTTTAAGGTCCAACGCCTTAAAATGATCACCTCTTAAAGTAAAAAAGAATCACTTGATAAGAAGGAACTACGTAGGTCTGATTTCCTCATCACAATTGAGGATACGTAGGAGCAAAAGCCCCGCTTTTGTCGACCACCCCAAGAGATCGTTAATGGTCCAACGCCTTAACGTTTCTCCCCTTTCAAAATCAAAAGACCGTTTAATGGTTCAACACCTTAAATGACCTTTTGTTCAATAAAAAACATATTTTGCAAAAAAGGACAAAAACAACTTAACCAAACACTTTGTTCCGAAAGAACTACGTAGGTCTGATTTCCTCATCGCAATTGAGGAATACGTAGGAGCAAAGGGAAACACCCTTGTCGACCACAAAAAGGAAAAAATATAAAAAGGGTATAAAGGATATAAGAATATAAAAAGGGAACATAAAAAATCAAAGTCATGTTTGCACATTCGATTAAAGGCTGCCGTCCCTTGGGACGGACGTGTGGGGTGCTAATACCTTCCCCGTGCGTAAATACAACTCCCGAACCTTTCAACTTAAAAGTTCGTAGATCGCGTCTTTTCCGGTTTTTCCGACGTTTTCCTCGAATAAACGTTGGTGGCGACTCCGCGCGTATTCCTTTCGTGGAACACGCATCCCGCGAGTCACGCGTCGCCCTCCCGCCGAAGGGTAGGTTGCGACACGTTGGTTTCAAACCTTGCATTTGATTTGTGATCACCTGAGCCCTTCCGCTCAGTTCGTGGGATGCCCCAAGCGCTTAATTAAAATTGAACCTAAACCAACTTTTGCTAAGATTCGCTGCGTTTGAAAACATTCATGCATACGCATACGCATGCATATTGTTGTGGTAAGACAGGGGCAGGATCATCTTGAGCTACCTTCTGGGGTGAGGACAAAATGTGGACGGCAGAAACCAATCAAGGTAAGACAATGACGCGGTCAAGATTGGCCATACCTGGTTGTTTATTACTTGCAGGTACTTAGGGGCGGATGCAAGTGGGGATGGGGTCACGACCGACCGATCGTTGCCCCTTCTCTGCGCGAAACAAGCAGAGAACGTCGCTGCAAGGCAGCCCCGTATCCTTTGTATTCGCAGTTTTCTTTTACTATTTGTTTGTTTTAAAAAGTAAAAATAAGTAATCAACACCTAATTCTAACCTAAGTAAGTTCAAGTTAGGCAAGATGCTAATCCATGAGAAAGGAGGGGACATGGTTAATGTTCCCCTCAAAAAAAAAAATGCAGGTTAGCTCGCCTGGGCGAGCCACCCCTGCACCAAATTATAAGAATGACGAAAGGGGGGACGTTTTTGCATTCAAAAACTTCTTTTCCCCCCTTTCAAAAGCCATACCCACGGGATTTACGAGCTTGCAGCCCTAGGGTCATCATTTTTCGCATTTTTTGATTCCGTTTCGCGCTGTTGTTCATCACCAACAGGTAAGTATTCCATCCCTAAGCTTTCTAGCTTTTCGTTGGTGTATTTTGATCTTCTTTTTGTGCTCTAAAGTGTGGGAATGTGCTCAAATATGTGGGGCAATTTTGGTTTGTTTTCTTGCTTGATTGGGTTGGATTGGGGGTTTGTATGGGATGGCCCTAGGCCTATAATGCATTTTGAAACAATGGGACATGCCACATTGTCCCCGTTCTCTTGCTATTGATACCTAAATGCGCGCCCACCAAGTGTTCGGTGAAATGCCTCAATGGCATTAGCGCGTGACTTTTGTAAGGAAACAACCCATGGGGCATTTTGGTTTGCACATATTTTCTATTTTTTGGGACATGCATTCATTCCCAAAAAAGGCTAGAGTAATTGCCCCACATATATCCTAGGCCTAGGAACTAAAATTTTATGCAAAAAGAACACAAGAGGAGGTGCATATTGGGTAAAGTTAGCCTTTTTGGCCAGCAATCAGCTATGGGCCACGCTACAATAATTTCCCTACGCCTAGATGTTTAGGAATTTTGCTCATCATAAACGTGTAGGTTTAGAATAGGTAGCAAAATACCTTTGGCAATTTACACTTTGGGTGTGGTAGCAAAATACTTGGATGTATGTACATGTAATTTTTGGTAGTCAAAATGTCTCACAAAAAAAATATATAAATATGTTGCATGTTATGTAAAGAAAATACATTACAAAAAAAATATACCTTTTAATTTGAATACAATTTTAGTCAGCAAAAGAAAATATACTTGAATTTGCATGCGGCTTTAGGTAGCAAAAACTTGAAAAGAGCATGAAATGTAGCACCTTATTGTGTAGATAGTCAAGATTCATCATGAAGTTTGTATATGCATAAATATTAGAAATACCGGAATGTGCACATGTGCAATTTTTGGTACCCCAAATGCTTTGAGTATGCATGTATGTAAATTTAGCCAAGGAAGTGCATGTGATGTAGGTAGCAAATACACCTTGGAAGTACATATAAATAATCTAGGTAATGGATGTGTCTTGATTGTACATGGGTACATTTTTTTTCTTAGTTATAAGAATGTCTTGTGCAAGTGAACGTTCGTAAAGAAGTATGTGCATAAGTTTACTCTAAATTTACATTGATGTTTGTATTTATTGGAGGAGGTTGTATGCCATTTTTGTTTTAAGGGTAGCATTTCTTGGTAAAACTAACTTTCCAAATGTTTGCCTTCGTAGGAAATGGCCCCGAAGAAGCTTGCCTCAAAGAGGTCCAGGAAGGACAAGGCGGCCGAAGGAACTAGTTCCGCTCCGGAGTTACGGAAACGTTACGGAAACGTTTCGGAAGCGTTTCGGCTTAGATTTTCTTCACGGAAACAATTTTTCCAAGCAAATTCAAAAGAGAGAGAAGTGCCTAAGGGGCTGAACCCTTTTCTTCTTCACTTCCTCCCTTATTTATAGCAAAATAGGGGAGGTGGTTGCCGCCCAGCTCGCCCAGGCGAGCCAGGTCGCCCAAGCGAGCCAGGTTGCTTCCTCCAGAAGCAACAACCTTCTGGAGGAATATTCTGGAGGGCCCAAGTGGGCCTGGGTGCTATTTGCACCCCCATTTTTACTAAGTACACCCCCCTCTGCTTTTTTTGGTGATTCCTTTTTTCGTAAAGTTACGGAAACTTATGAATTTCGTAACGATACTTGTTTTCTTTCCATAATGTTACGGAACCTTGCGGATTACATAATCATCCCCTTTTTGACTTACGGAATGTTATGGAATCTCACTTAATTATGCAACGATGCTTCCATTTGATTTCCGGTGTGTCACGGAAACTTACGGATTGTGCATCAATATTTTTTTGGTTTTTCGGCATGTCCTGGAATTTCACAAATTGCCTAATGATGGGTGCCAAGCACCTCACAAGGACCAAAGAAAGGTCGCATGTCATCAAGCAAAGGTCCCCGGACGAAATTAGGGTATGACAAAAGCGAGTTTAAGGTAGTCGAGCAACTGAATAAAACTCCGGCAAGGATCTCTTTGCTTGAACTACTCATAAACTTCGAGCCTCATCGTGCGCTGTTGATGAAGGTCCTTAACAATGCCCATGTAGCACATGATATCTCGGTGGAGGGTTTCGAAGGCATCGTTAATTATATAACCACCAACAATTATATCGCGTTTGCGGAAGAAGAGATTCCCGTTGAGGGGAGAGGACACAACAAGGCTCTACATGTGTCGGTGAGATGTATGGACCATGTTGTCGCAAAGGTACTTATCGACAATGGATCGAGTTTAAATGTAATGCCAAAGACCACTTTGGAAAAGCTTCCTTTTAGTGCGTCACGTTTAAAACCGAGCTCGATGGTGGTGCGAGCCTTTGATGGTACTCAGCGGGAAGTGATGGGGGAAATCGACATTCCCATTCAGATAGGCCCCCACACTTGCAACGTGGTGTTTCAAGTAATGGATATAAATCCCGCCTATAGCTGCCTCTTGGGAAGACCTTGGATTCATGCCCTGGGAGTGGTCCCTTCAACGCTTCACCAGAAATTGAAGTTCGCAGTGGGTGGACTTTTAGTGATAGTGTCGGGTGAAGAGGATATGTTAGTGAGCTGCCCCTCCTCCACACCGTACGTAGAAGCGGCGGAAGAATCATTGGAAACGGCTTTCCAGTCCTTTGAGGTGGTGAGCTGCGCCTCTGTGGAACCAAGTCCGTCGCTACCTTCTCTCTCCAAAGCGGCCATAATGGTGGCGTGTGTTATGCTCAGGAACAGATTTGAGCCCGGAATGGGTCTAGGCAAGGACTGCCTCGGGAATGCCGACGTGGTCGATATCAAGGGAAATCCATACAAGTATGGATTAGGGTATAAGCCCGGGATGCCGGGGAGGAGGAACGTGCCGTCAAGATTTCGGGTGGATAGGGTATGGCCCGGCTGTATTAGCCAGTGTTTCACCAGTGCTGGAATGGTGTCCGAGGAGGAGGTGGCTGCAATAGAAGAGGAGTACCCTCAAGACCCACCAAGTTTTGTGCAACCATGCCACCCCGATTCCCAAGTGGGGAACTGGCGCGTGATAAGCCAGTCAGAAGTCTATACCGCTGATTCAATGTAATTAGAGCCTATAGATTTCCTTTCTCTTTTGTTTTGTGGAACCTACCTTATTAAATAAACAAAGAGATCTTGTTTCATCTGTTCTTGCAGTACCACCTTTTCTCATATCATTTTGCATGTTTTTGTTTCTTTTGTCTTGTTTGGTATAGATATGAGGGTCAATTCTTTGAGGATCCTAACAACGAGGGTTTGAAAATCGATTTCGATCTAGATATAAGCCAAACGATAAACGAGGAAGAGGAAGAGGACGTCCTGTCACCAGAGTTGGAGAGGTTGGTCGCTCAGGAAGAACATGAAATGAAGCCTCACCAAGAAGAAACCGAATTGGTAAACTTGGGGACCACGGAGGAAAAGAAAGAAGTAAAGGTAGGAACCAGTATGATCGCGCCTATCCACCAAGGCTTGATAACCCTTCTTGAAGAGTATCAAGATGTCTTTGCGTGGTCATATCAAGACATGCCCGGTCTGGATTCCGACATTGCGCAGCATAAGTTGCCTTTGAATCCTGGGTCTTCCCCGGTTAAGCAAAAGTTACGAAGAATGAAACCCGAGATGTCTTTAAAAATTAAAGAAGAAGTAAGGAAGCAGTTCGATGCAGGTTTCTTAGCTATGGCGCGGTACCCAGAGTGGGTGGCCAACATTGTCCCAGTCCCGAAAAAGGACGGCAAGGTTCGAATGTGTGTAGACTACCGGGACTTGAACTGAGCCAGTCCTAAAGACAATTTTCCCCTGCCACACATTGATATATTGGTAGATAATACAGCCAAATTTGCCCTTTTCTCATTTATGGATGGTTTCTCGGGGTATAATCAAATAAAGATGGCACCCGAAGATGTAGAGAAGACCACTTTCGTCACCCTATGGGGAACATTCTGCTATAAAGTGATGGCCTTCGGGCTGAAAAATGTTGGGGCAACCTATCAGCGTGCCATGGTGGTGTTGTTCCATGATATGATGCATAAGGAAATAGAGGTCTACGTAGATGACATGATTGCCAAGTCTCGGACTGAGGCCGAGCACCTTGTCAATCTGCGTAAGCTGTTTGGAAGGTTGCAGAAATACCAATTAAAACTAAACCCAACCAAATGCACCTTTGGGGTGAAGTCGGGGAAGCTGTTAGGATTTATCGTAAGTCAGAAAGGGATAGAGATAGATCCCGAGAAAGTGAAGGCCATCCTTGAAATGCCGGAACCACGCACGGGGAAGCAGGTTCGGGGGTTTTTGGGCAGGTTGAATTATATCGCGAGATTTATCTCGCAACTCACCCCTACCTGTGAGCCCATTTTTAAGCTATTACGTAAGAACCAGGCGGTCCTGTGGAACAGTGACTGCCAAGAGGCCTTCGAGAAGATCAAACAGAGTCTCGCAAATCCCGCAGTGCTCATGCCACCATAATAGGAAGACCTCTTTTCCTGTACATGACCGTGTTGGATGAGTCTATGGGGTGCGTGTTGGGTCAGCATGATGATTCTGGGAAAAAGGAGCAAGCCATTTACTATCTGAGCAAGAAGTTTACCGCATATGAGATGAATTACTCAATGCTGGAAAGGACGTGTTGTGCTCTGGTATGGGCATCACATCGGCTTAGGCAGTATATGCTCAACCATACCACGTGGCTTATTTCCAAAATGGATCCCGTGAAATACATCTTTGAAAAATCGGCCCTCACGGGACGAATCGCTAGGTGGCAGGTATTATATCAGAATTCGATATCGTTTACGTCACCCAAAAAGCGGTAAAGGGAAGTGCCTTAGCAGATTATTTGGCCCAGCAACCCCTCCAGGATTATCGGCTGATGCACCCCGAGTTCCCAGATGAAGATATCATGGCCCTGTTTGAAGAGAAGCGGACGCACGAGGACATAGACAAATGGATTGTTTGCTTCGATGGGGCATCTAATGCTTTGGGCCACGGAGTAGGGGCAGTCCTTGTATCCCCGGATGATCAGTGTATTCCTTTCACGGCTAGGCTAGGTTTTGATTGTACCAACAATATGGCCGAGTACAAAGCATGCGCCCTCGGGGTTCAGGCGGCCATTGATTTTGATGTAAAACTACTCAAGGTTTATGGAGACTCAGCTTTGGTGATACGCCAGTTGAAAGGAGAATGGGAAACTAGGGATCCGAAGTTGATACCCTATCAAACTCACATCTTGAGGTTTGCCAAGTACTTTGACGATATTTCCTTCCACCACATACCTCGGGAAGAGAATCAAATGGCTGATGCATTAGCCACCCTGGCATCCATGTTTCAACTTGCCCCACACGGGGATCTGCCGTACATCGAATTCAAATCTCAAGGCAGGCCGGCATATTGTTATGCAATAGAGGAAGAGCGGGATGGGAAACCGTGGTATTTCGACATCAAGCAGTTTGTCGAGAACAAAGAATACCCACCAGGGATTTCTGACAATGACAAAAGGACGTTGAGGAGATTGGCTACTGGTTTCTTTGTAAGTGGTACCATCCTGTACAAACGAAACCACGACATGACCCTCCTACGATGCGTAGATGCCAAAGAGGCGAACTTCATGATTGAGGAGATCCACGAGGGTTCCTTTGGGACACATGCCAATGGGCATGCTATGGCCAGAAAAATCCTTAGGGCCGGTTATTATTGGCTCACCATGGAAAGTGATTGTTGTGCTCATGTCAGGAAATGTCATAAATGTCAGGCATACGTGGACAATGTCAATGTTCCGCCACATCCTCTGAATGTTATGTCCGCCCCTTGGCCTTTTTCCATGTGGGGAATAGATGTCATTGGGGCCATCGAACCCAAAGCGTCAAATGGTCACCACTTCATTCTTGTGGCGATAGATTACTTCACCAAATGGGTCGAAGCAGCTTCTTATACTAATGTCACAAGGAATGTGGTAGTTAGATTCATAAAGAAGGAGCTGATTTGTCGATACGGACTCCCCAGGAAGATCATTACTGACAATGGCACCAATCTGAACAATAAGATGATGCAGGAGATGTGCGAAGAATTCAAGATCCAACATCATAACTCTACCCCTTATCGGCCAAAGATGAATGGAGCTGTAGAGGCTGTGCATAAGAATATTAAGAAGATTGTTCAAAAGATGACAGTGTCATACAAAGATTGGCATGAGATGTTGCCTTTCGCCCTGCACGGATATAGAACCTCGGTACAAACTTCTACTGGGGCAACACCGTATTCCTTAGTTTATGGGATGGAAGCAGTACTCCCGTTTGAGGTGGAAGTTCCTTCTCAGAGGATAATAGCAGAATCCGGCCTAGAAGGTAAGCATTTGAAGGTAAGCATTTGACAGCCATGAGCCATGGGCGTCTGTATCAACGAAGAGTAAAGAGCGCATTCGATAAGAAGGTACGTCCGTGCAAGTTCAACGAGGGGGACCTCGTGCTGAAAAAGATGTCCCATGCAGTTAAGGATGGTCGAGGCAAGTGGGCCCCGAATTATGAAGGACCTTTCGTGGTGAAAAGAGCTTTTTCTGGGGGTGCTCTGATACTCACCAACATGGATGGCGAGGAGCTGCCCTCGCCCGTGAACTCCGATGTAGTTAAACGATATTACGCTTGAAGTTTGGGGCAATCAAGAGGACCGCTGCATGTTTTTATTTCCGAGTTTTTCTCGTTCTTCTTGGTTTCCTCTAGGGATTCCCATTCACTGTATTTGTCTTGCTTGTTTGAAAAGAAAAGATGGGCGAGGTTTCAGTCCTCCCTTTGGTTTCAAACCTTGTGTTTTAGATTTGTTATAACTTGAGCCCTCTTCGCTCGGTGTATGGGGTGCCCCAAGCGCTTATCTAAAATTGAATCTAACCAGCCTTCACTAAGAAAGTTATCGCATAAGGAACATACATGCACATACGCATGCATATTTTGTGGTAACAGGGGCAGGGCCTTCTTAGGTCACGGTTAGAAATCGAGACAAGTTGACTGCGGAAATCAACCAAGGTAAGACGATGGCCGGACACGATTGGCCATTGGATTTTTTGTTTCCTACTTACAGGTACATAGGGACGGATGCAAGTGGGGATAGGGTCACGACCAACCGACCGTTGCCCCTTCCCGACGCTAAACAAGCAGAGAACGTCCCAAGCTTAGGAACCCAAACTTTTTAGCTTCAATGCAAGAAAACATACTCATGACTAGGAACCCAAAATTTGGTTTTAAAATTAGAAAAGCATGAAAATAGGGACTTGCTTGTAAGAATTCGGGCTGCCCCATGATTGGTACTTTGCACCTAAGTAACGTGGGAAATGCTTTTCAATGGTATGTAGATATATGTGTAAATATAAGGGGCATAAAATTCCTCGCCAAGTATGAATAATTTTTTTCTTAAATGAATGTATGATAGCGTGGAATGCCTTTTTGAATGCAAATATGTGCAGGATGTAATTAGCTTTCCAATATGCATATAAATAAATATGAGTGAAACAGTAAAAATTTGTATGGTGTGCTTCAAATGTATGTCAGTAGTTTGTGATAGCAAATGTTTAGGATATAAATTAGGTGTAAAGTTTGACGCAACACTTTGAGCATGAAAGTGTGTTTTCTTTTTCATAATGTATATAGGTGTATGGAAATTAGAATATATTAGATGTTCTTGTATGTTTACATGGGTAATAGGATATTTTCTACACATGCGCGTGTGTATAAATGGATTACATGAGTTTGGTCTAAATCAGAGGGGTTAGCACGACATTTTTGCGTTAATATAAACATTATCTTGTAAAACTAACTTCTAAATGTTTGTTCTCGCAGGAGATGGCCCCGAGGAAACTTGCCTCAAAGAGATCCAGGAAGGATAAAGCGGCCGAAGGAACTAGTTTCGCTCCCGAGTATGATAGTCACCGCTTTAGGAGCGCTGAACACCAGCAGCGCTTCGAGGCCATCAAGGGATGGTCATTTCTCCGGGAGCGACGCGTCCAGCTCAGGGACGACGAGTATACCGATTTCCAGGAGGAGATAGTTCGCCGGCGGTGGGCATCACTGGTCACCCCCATGGCCAAGTTTGATCCAGACATAGTCCTCGAATTTTATGCCAATGCTTGGCCTACAGAGGAGGGCGTGCGAGATATGAGGTCCTGGGTGAGGGGTCAGTGGATCCCGTTTGATGCAGATGCTATCGGCCAGTTCCTGGGATATCCTTTAGTGCTGGAAGAGGGTCAGGAGTACGAGTATGGCCAGAGGAGGAACCGGTCCGATGGGTTCGATGAGAAGGCCATCGCCCATTTGCTATGTATACCAGGGCAGGATTTTGCCCGGACTGCTGCTGGGAGACGGGTGCAGATCATGCGCACCAACATGACCACCCTGACTCAGATCTGCATGACTTTGCTGCTCAGCAACATCCAGCCCAGCGACCATAATTCCGACCTCCCCCTGCCGAAGTGTCAGCTGGTGTACACCATCCTGATGCGGATGAGCATTCACGTGGCTCAGTTAATCGCTGATGCCATCTATCTATTTGCAGGTATGGCGCCTACCAGGCACCCTCTGGACCCGGATAAGTCCAACAGGGCCCTGGGATTTCCCGCCTTGATCACAGGACTCTTCCAGTCGTTCGGAGTCCCCGTCGCACCTAGCAAGGTGATTCGGCCGCCCATCACCCGAGCTTTTATTGAGAAGTATTGCACACAGAGACAGGCCCAGGGGGATGCTCCGCAGGCCGCAGACGCGCCACCACCTCATCAAGCTAGTCCAGCCGATTCGTTTGATACGGAGCAGTATTTGCGGCATTTGGTTCGCCAGGAGGCGGCCAACCACCAGGCTCATGTACAAACTCATGATTGTCTTTACCAGATGAGCCTCAGCCTGTAGAGCCAGGGTTTTACTTCTTTTCCGTGCCCTACTCCGGACCAGTTCAGGGCAGAGGTCGCATGACCTGGAGATTGGCCTGAGGCCCGGGGAGGAGAGGCGCCAGCAGAGGCTCCCGACGAGGCAGATGAGGCCCGCGAGGACGAGGAGATGACCGATTTACTTTATTTCTTAGGAGGGAGCGGGGCCGCATGATTGGGAGATCCCTTGATCCATATTTCTTTTTTTTTCATTTTTCCTATTATATATTTTTGTTTGACTAAGGGACTAACGTTTGTTTCATGTTGATTGACTTTTGTTTTGTACATACATATCGTTTGAGTTGTTACGTCGGTACTTGTTTCATTGTTGTCAATAATGTTTGTTGAAATGCCGGGACCGTGTAGAGTTTTTCATTTAGGAACGTCGTCCTAAAAAAATAAAATGAACCAAAAATCCTAATAAAAAGAAAGAAGCGTTGTGAATAAAATGTCTGCGAATACAAAGAAAAAGGAAAGTGTGTATAAAAGGATTTTTTTTTGTGTGTAAATGATGCGTGGAAAGGAATTCTTGTGTGTGTGAGCAACGAGTGTATATGAAGAAACTTTAGTATGAACCATAAGTGTGTGTTGGGAAAAATGAAAAAATCTTTGAACGTAAATAGGGTTTGAATATAGACCGTGTGACGTAAAGAGAAAGGGTTCCAATGCGTGTACAGAAAAAGTTTGTCATGTATAAGAATGTAGATGTGCAAAGAAAATTTCTTCATAGAGGACCATAGGTGTATAATTTTGTGAATATATAAAAATGAAACAAAAAGGAAAAAGAAAGAAAGACCGCGAAGGTCGACATGTTATAGTTAAGAAGTATAAATCATTCATAAAGAGCAAACGTATCTTCTGGAAACAAGGGACAGATGCTAAGAGTTTATTTTCCGGAATAAACCGAGATAAGAAT
The DNA here is from genome assembly GCF_000004515.6 of Glycine max. NCBI lineage: Eukaryota > Viridiplantae > Streptophyta > Magnoliopsida > Fabales > Fabaceae > Glycine > Glycine max. The sequence goes on from NC_038243.2 coordinate 26,300,871, forward strand.
GGATGAATTCATTGAACTGATGAAAGAACATAACTTGGGAACGTTGGGTCTGTCTGTGTAAATTCCCAACCGTAGTATCACAATGCCATAAACGGGATGCTTGAGTGCCCACCTGGCTGTAGCCATGACTAATTTTGCACGTTGTTTTCAAATCATCATTGTCACGCGTGCCTTATGGAATAATATGGAAGTTCGGCCCGAAATTGACACCTTGACACCCAAATTTGTTTCGCCCCAGATATCAAGATTGGGGTTCCCACGATAAAAGACCCCATTGAGACACAACCTTAGACCTTGTTGAACCTTGGCCTATAAAAAAGGAATCCTCATCCTTTCCCCCGAAGCAAAGGACAGCGGAATCTCCTCAAGGGAAAGCGAATAGAATGCTAAAACCCGATTTCCCAAAGAAAGGGGTGGAAAAGGAGAAAATAGAAAGAAAGAAAAGAAAAAGATGAAAATAAAGAAAAGAACAATAAAAAAGAAAGAGAAAGAATGATTCCCGGCCGAAGATCGGAAGGGGGTGTAAATGGAAAAGATCGGAGGCAAACATAATAATTCTTGATCAATGAAAGAAAAAGATCAGAGAACCTTCCGACGAGATATATTTTCGGCAAGGTAAGTGACTGCCGGCAAAGGAAAACCCATTTTTGGTGTTTCTTCCTTTCAGATTGCCATTCAAGGTCGTTCTCGACTGGCGATATCCCACCGCACCTGAACAAAGAGGAAAAGACCGAAACACCCAGCTTCCTCTCCAAAAAACACTACCCTCGAGAAAATCCTATTGGTCCGTGATCGTACGTTTGATCTTTGATTCGATAGGAAGTCGTGAGCAAAATAGAGTCATGGTGCAGTTATGGATTGGGAATAGGATAAAACACTAGCCTTGTGAGTTTTATACACTATGAGTGATTTATTTTCAGCTCAACCCAATGTTTCCCCTACATGTTCATTTAAAAGCTAAAAGTTGACGTCCTGCCCTTCATTCTCGGTTACAAGGAAGATTACCCTTGGCACAAGTATATTGTTTCTCTAAGATATGGTGCTCTCGCGAATGATTTATTTTTCTTTACAAAAAGCATGTTTGCCTTTCAGGTGGAAAAACTCGGTGGACCGTTCGGTCCCACCAAACCCCCTTTTTCGGAGCCCCATGAATGTTATTGCCTAGCGCTGTTCATGTGTCCTCCACCTTCGAGTTTGGAGCTATGTTTCATGATTGCCTAAGTGAGGACCCTCAAGGCAATCCTCCATTCTCCCCCTTTTTCGGAGCCCCATGAATGTTATTGCCTAGCGCTGTTCATGTGTCCTCCACCTTCGAGTTTGGACCTATGATTCATGATTCCCTAAGTGCGGACCCTCAAAGCAATCCTCCATTCTCCCCCTTTTTCGGAGCCCCATGAATGTAATTGCCTAGCGCTGTTCATGTGTCCTCCACCTTCGAGTTTGGAGCTATGTTTCATGATTTCCTAAGTGCGGACCCTCAAGGCAATCCTCCATTCTCCCCCTTTTTCGGAGCCCCATGAATGTTATTGCCTAGCGCTGTTCATGTGTCCTCCACCTTCAAGTTTGGAGCTGTGTTTCATGATTGCCGAAGTGCGGACCCTCAAGGCAATACTCCATTCTCCCCCTTTTTTTGGAGCCCCATGAATGTAATTGCCTAGTGCTGTTCATGTGTCCTCCACCTTCGAGTTTGGAGCTGTGTTTCATGATTGCCTAAGTGCGGACCCTCAAGGCAATCCTCCATTCTCCCCCTTTTTCGGAGCCCCATGAATGTTATTGCCTAGCGCTGTTCATGTGTTCTCCACCTTCGAGTTTGGAGCTATGTTTCATGATTTCCTAAGTGCGGACCCTCAAGGCAATCCTCCATTCTCCCCCTTTTTCGGATACCCATGAATGTTATTGCCTAGCGCTGTTCATGTGTCCTCCACCTTCAAGTTTGGAGCTGTGTTTCATGATTGCCGAAGTGCGGACCCTCAAGGCAATACTCCATTCTCCCCCTTTTTTTGGAGCCCCATGAATGTTATTGCCTAGCGCTGTTCATGTGTCCTCCACCTTCGAGTTTGGACCTATGTTTCATGATTCCCTAAGTGCGGACCCTCAAAGCAATCCTCCATTCTCCCCCTTTTTTGGAGCCCCATGAATGTAATTGCCTAGCGCTGTTCATGTGTCCTCCGCCTTCGAGTTTGGAGCTATGTTTCATGATTTCCTAAGTGCGGACCCTCAAGGCAATCCTCCATTTTCCCCCTTTTTTGGGAGCCCCATGAATGTTATTGCCTAGCGCTGTTCATGTGTCCTCCACCTTCGAGTTGGGAGCTGTGTTTCATGATTGCCTATGTGTGTACCCTCAAGGCAATCCTCCATTCTCCCCCATTTTCGGAGCCCCATGAATGTTATTGCCTAGCGCTGTTCATGTGTCCTCCACCTTCGAGTTTGGAGCTGTGTTTCATGATTGCCTAAGTGCGGACCCTCAAGGAAATCCTCCATTCTCCCCCTTTTTCGGAGCCCCATGAATGTTATTGCCTAGCGCTATTCATGTGTCCTCCACCTTCGAGTTTGGAGCTGTGTTTCATGATTGCCTAAGTGCGGACCCACAAGGAAATCCTCCATTCTCCCCCTTTTTCGGAGCCCCATGAATGTTATTGCCTAGCGCTGTTCATGTGTCCTCCACCTTCGAGTTTGGACCTATGTATCATGATTCCCTAAGTGCGGACCCTCAAAGCAATCCTCCATTCTCCCCCTTTTTCGGAGCCCCATGAATGTAATTGCCTAGCGCTGTTCATGTGTCCTCCACCTTCGAGTTTGGAGCTGTGTTTCATGATTGCCTAAGTGCGGACCCTCAAGGCAATCCTCCATTCTCCCCCTTTTTCGGAGCCCCATGAATGTTATTGCCTAGCGCTGTTCATGTGTCCTCCACCTTCGAGTTTGGACCTATGTTTCATGATTCCCTAAGTGCGGACCCTCAAAGCAATCCTCCATTCTCCCCCTTTTTCGGAGCCCCATGAATGTAATTGCCTAGCGCTGTTCATGTGTCCTCCACCTTCGAGTTTGGAGCTATGTTTCATGATTCCCTAAGTGCGGACCCACAAGGAAATCCTCCATTCTCCCCCTTTTTCGGAGCCCCATGAATGTTATTGCCTAGCGCTGTTCATGTGTCCTCCACCTTCGAGTTTGGACCTATGTTTCATGATTCCCTAAGTGCGGACCCTCAAAGCAATCCTCCATTCTCCCCCTTTTTCGGAGCCCCATGAATGTAATTGCCTAGCGCTGTTCATGTGTCCTCCGCCTTCGAGTTTTGAGCTATGTTTCATGATTTCCTAAGTGCGGACCCTCAAGGCAATCCTCCATTCTCCCCCTTTGTCGGATACCCATGAATGTTATTGCCTAGCGCTGTTCATGTGTCCTCCACCTTCAAGTTTGGAGCTGTGTTTCATGATTGCCGAAGTGCGGACCCTCAAGGCAATACTCCATTCTCCCCCTTTTTTTGGAGCCCCATGAATGTTATTGCCTAGCGCTGTTCATGTGTCCTCCACCTTCGAGTTTGGAGCTGTGTTTCATGATTGCCTAAGTGCGGACCCCTCAAGGCAATCCTCCATTCTCCCCCTTTTTCGGAGCCCCATGAATGTTATTGCCTAGCGCTGTTCATGTGTCCTCCACCTTCGAGTTTGGAGCTGTGTTTCATGATTGCCTAAGTGCGGACCCTCAAGGCAATCCTCCATTCTCCCCCTTTTTCGGAGCCCCTTGAATGTTATTGCCTAGCGCTGTTCATGGTTCCTCCACCTTCGAGTTTGGAGCTGTGTTTCATGATTGCCTAAGTGCGGACCCTCAAGGAAATCCTCCATTCTCCCCCTTTTTCGGAGCCCCATGAATGTTATTGCCTAGCGCTATTCATGTGTCCTCCACCTTCGAGTTTGGAGCTGTGTTTCATGATTGCCTAAGTGCGGACCCACAAGGAAATCCTCCATTCTCCCCCTTTTTCGGAGCCCCATGAATGTTATTGCCTAGCGCTGTTCATGTGTCCTCCACCTTCGAGTTTGGACCTATGTTTCATGATTCCCTAAGTGCGGACCCTCAAAGCAATCCTCCATTCTCCCCCTTTTTCGGAGCCCCATGAATGTAATTGCCTAGCGCTGTTCATGTGTCCTCCGCCTTCGAGTTTGGAGCTATGTTTCATGATTTCCTAAGTGCGGACCCTCAAGGCAATCCTCCATTCTCCCCCTTTTTCGGATACCCATGAATGTTATTGCCTAGCGCTGTTCATGTGTCCTCCACCTTCAAGTTTGGAGCTGTGTTTCATGATTGCCTAAGTGCGGACCCTCAAGGCAATACTCCATTCTCCCCCTTTTTTTGAAGCCCCATGAATGTTATTGCCTAGCGCTGTTCATGTGTCCTCCACCTTCGAGTTTGGAGCTGTGTTTCATGATTGCCTAAGTGCGGACCCTCAAGGCAATCCTCCATTCTCCCCCTTTTTCGGAGCCCCATGAATGTTATTGCCTAGCGCTGTCATGTGTCCTCCACCTTCGAGTTTGGAGCTGTGTTTCATGATTGCCTAAGTGCGATCCTTCAAGGCAATACTCCATTCTCCCCCTTTTTTTGGAGCACCATGAATGTTATTGCCTAGCGCTGTTCATGTGTCCTCCACCTTCAAGTTTGGAGCTATGTTTCATGATTGCCTAAGTGCGGACCCTCAAGGCAATCCTCCATTCTCCCCCTTTTTCGGAGCCCCTTGAATGTTATTGCCTAGCGCTGTTCATGTGTCCTCCACGTTCGAGTTTGGAGCTGTGTTTCATGATTGCCTAAGTGCGGACCCTCAAGGCAATCCTCGATTCTCCCCCTTTTTCGGAGCCCCATGAATGTTATTGCCTAGCGCTGTTCATGTGTCCTCCACCTTCGAGTTTGGAGCTGTGTTTCATGATTGCCTAAGTGCGGACCCTCAAGGCAATCCTCCATTCTCCCCCTTTTTCGGAGCCCCATGAATGTTATTGCCTAGCGCTGTTCAGGTGTCCTCCACGTTCGAGTTTGGAGCTGTGTTTCATGATTGCCTAAGTGCGGACCCTCAAGGCAATCCTATATTCTCCCCCTTTTTTGGAGCCCCATGAATGTTATTGCCTAGCGCTGTTCATGTGTCCTCCACCTTCGAGTTTGGAGCTATGTTTCATGATTGCCTAAGTGCGGACCCTCAAGGCAGTCCTCCATTCACCACCTTTTTCGGAGCCCCATGAATGTCATTGCCTAGCGCTGTTCATGGGTCCTCCATTATCAAGCGCAGAGCCTCTGGTGATTGGGAAATATGTTCTTCTGTTGTTTTCCGGATTGGTTCCTTCACCAAACATGTGTATATGTGTATATGTATATTATATTCGTTGTTCTTGTTGTTGTTTGTATTTTGTTTTGTGTTGTACAGCAAAAAAAGAAGGAGTAGTGACGAGAATCGTCATCATGGAAAGGGCAGGATGGATGAAATCAGTGTCTTATCTTTGCTTTCCTCTTATCTCTAACGAGAGGTAAGTAAAGAGGGGCAACTGTCATACCCTAATTTCGTCCGGGGATTATAATTTGATGATATACAACCATTGATAGGCCGCTTCGAGATGTTTGGCACCCTTTGTTGCACAATATGTGAAGTCCCGAGACGTGCCAAAAATCAAAAGGAAGCAAGCTTACGCGATCCGTGAAAATTCCGTGATGTGACGGAAATCGAAAGGAGGTATTTTTCGCAATCCGTGAGTTTTCGTAACTTCTTCAAAAGCTAAAAAAGAGTAAATACATAATCCGTAAGGACTCGTAACCTTGCGGAAGGAAAATAAGTATCGTTACGAAATTCATAAATTTTCGTAACGTTACAGAAAAAGAATTACCAAAAAAGGTAGAGGGGGTGCATTTAGAAACAGGGGGTACAAATAGCAATCAGGCCCACTTGGGCCTTCCAGATTCTTCCTCCAGAAGGCTGTTGCTTCTGGAGGAAGCAACCTTGCTCGCCTGGGCGAGCTGGGTGGCAAGCTCCTCCCTTATTTTGCTATAAATAGGGGGAGGAGTGAAGGGAGAAGGGGTGCAGCCTTCTTGGCACTTCTCATTCTCTCGAAATTACTGAGGAAAATTATTTTCGTGAAGAAAATCCAAGCCAAGGCACTTCCGTAACATTTCCGTGAGTAATTACGCGAAGATTCTCGACCGTTCTTCAACATTCATCGTTCGTTCTTTGTTTTCTTCAGTCTTCAACGGGTAAGTACCTCAAACCGAGCTTTTCAATTCATTCTATGTACCTGTGGTGGTCCACATTTTGTTTCATGTATTTTTATTCTCGTTTTCATTCGCTTTTTATACCCCCTTTTGACGTGCTTAAGTCATTTATTTAAGTCATTTCTCGCCTAATCTAAAAATAAAACAAATTTCCACCGATCGTTTGAATTGTATCATCCGTTAATTTCGGTTAAAATGAATTTCGACCGTTCGGTCGTGCCGTAACCACATTGGAAATCAAAAAAGAAGTGAAATCATAATATAATAATAAAAAAATACCTTTTTAGTAAAATAAAGCGAAAAATCAATCGGACGTTTTCTCTTTGGGATTTCTCATTCTTAATTGAATCGACTAATAACTAAAGTGAAACTAAGGCTAAAATCAACTCGCCTAGTCAAGCTCGTCCACAAAAATAGGGTTTTGAAAGTTTATCATTTCAGTTTCTTACCAAGTAAAATGGATCATTTTTTAAGGTCCAACGCCTTAAAATGATCACCTTTCAAGTAAAAATAATCACTTGATTCACACATAAGAAAGAACTACGAAGGTCTGATTTCCTCTTTGATGGAGGGTACGTAGGAGCAAGAGCACCGCTTTTGTCGACCTCAAAAAATAAAAAGAAATAAAGTTAAGGTAACAATTTCCACAATTCTAAAAAATAGGCTGCTGTCCTTTGAGACAAACGTGAGAGGCGCTAATACCTTCCTCAAACGTAAATACAATTCCCGAACTTAGAATTTTCATTTTGACCGGTTTCCTTCGGTTTTCCCGACGTTTTCCACAAATAAACGTTGGTGGCGACTCCGCGCATCTTTCCTCCTTTGAAAAGCGCACCCATGAGCCTTGCCTTCGCTCGCCCGCTAAAGGACACGTTGCGACAGAAGCGTTGTTGCACAATTCATGAGGTTCCGTAACATGCCGGAAGTCAAAAGGAAGCATTGTTGCACAATCCGTGAGGTTCTGTAACATGTCGGAAGTCGAAAGGAAGCGTTGTTGCACAATTCGTAAAGTTCCGTAACATTCCGGAAGGCAAAAAATGGATGATTATGTAATCCGTAAGGTTTCGTAACATTACAGAAAGAAAACGAGTATCGTTGCGAAATTCGTAAAGTTCCATAACGTTATGAAAAATGAATCAGCAAAAAAAGGCAGGGGTGTATTTAGTAAACAGGGGGTGCAAATAGCAACCAGGCCCACTTGGGCCTTCCAGGAAGTTCTCCAGAAGGCGGTGCCTTCTGGAGGAAGCAACCTATCTCGCCTGGGCGAGCTGGGTGGCAAGCTCCTCCCTCATTTTCCTATAAATAGGGGGAGGAGGGAAGAACAAAAATGTTCAACCCTCCTGGTATCTGAGAATCACTTAAAATTAGTGAGAAAAATTGTTTCCGTGAAGAAAATCCAAGCCGAGGCGCTTCCGTAACGCTTCCGAGACGTTTCTGTGGGTGATTTCGCGAATATTTTCCACCGTTCTTCGTCGTTCTTCGTCGTTCTTCGGTCTTCAACCGGTAAGTTCCTGAAATCGAATTTTTCAATTCATTCTATGTACCCTTAGTGGTCCCCACTTGTTTCGCGTGCTTTTATTTTTATTTCATTTACTTTCCGTACCCCCTTTTGACGTGCTCTAGTCATTTATTTAAGTCATTTTCTCGCCGAATCAAAAATAAAATAAATTTCCACCGATCATTCGTATTGTAACATCTTTTAATTTCTGTTAAAATGAAATCTGACCGTTCGGTCATGCCGTAACCATGTTTAAAACCAAAAAAAGAGGCAAAATAATAATATAATAATAAAAAAATATCTTTTAGTAAAATAATCAAAAAAATCAATCAAACGTTTTTCTTTAGGATTTTTCTTTCTTAATCGAATTGACTAATAACCAAAGTGAAACTAAGGCTAAAATCAATTCATAAATCAAACTTTTGTCATCACCTAAAAAATCCATTTTTAAGGTCCAATGGCTTGAAATGGTCTTTTCTGCTTTTATTGGTTAAACGTGGATTTCTCAAAGCCTAAAATCATCACGTAGCTTTGTTACCTCTTTCAAAATTAACAAGAGATCATTAAAGGTCCAATGCCTTAATGTTTTCTCTCCTTTCAAAAAGAATTGAAAGATTATTTAAATGGTCCAACGCCTTAAATGACCTTTCATTCAATAAAAACATATTTTGCAAAAAGGATAAAAACAATTTAACCGATGTTTGGTTCTCAAACAACTACGTAGGTTTGATTTCCTTATCACAATTGAGGAATACGTAGGAGCAAGCGAAACACCCTTGTCGACCACAAAAAGATAAAAAATATAAAAACGTAAAAGGGAAATAAAACAAATTGAAGTTATATTTGCACACTCGATTAAACGTTGTCATCCCTTGTGATGGACACGTGGGGTGCTAATACCTTCCCCGTGCGTAAATACATTGGTGGCGACTCCGATTTTTCCTAAAGTTCATAGACCACGTCTTTTCCGATTTTTCCGACGTTTTCCTCAAATAAACATTGGTGGCGACTCCGCGCGTATTCCGTTCTTGGAAGAGGCATCCCGCGAGTCACGCGTTGCCCTCCCGCCGAAGGGCAGGTTGCGACAATTGGTGACTCCACTGGGGATTGTTTTTAGAGAGTTAGGCCATTTAATCCTGTGCAATGTTTTATCATGACTTTCTCCTTTGTTGGTTTCCCTTTATTTCTGTTGTGTTCTTGTATATAACTCATGGATGCCTTTAGTGTTTTTTTTGTATGCATAAGATAAATATTTATTCATTTGATGCACACAAACACCAACACTATTTGCACACACAGTGAGTTAAAAAAGGGCCCTATACCTGGGTTTGTGGGAACATAAGGAGTGGAGGTGAATCTGTGATCATGCTAGGTCTTCGACTTGCTTGATTACTGTGAACCTTCATCTAGAGTTTTTCTCTTTGATAACATATTGTTGCTAGTAGTCCCTACTGCTGTAGAGACCATCAAGAGACCATCAAGAAGATATGACCACCTTGGGAATTATCACTAAAAAGCCCTTTTAGCTCCCTCCCATGTAGGTCCCTCAAATAGGGGCACGAAGCAAACACGTTGTGTGCCATTTTTCTCACTGCCATGCATGTAGTCCTAAGTGTCATGTACCCCTTTGCTTATATTTGTTTGTGAATATTGTCGTACTATGTACATCCTCGTGTTGTGCCTTTCGCATATGCATCATACACGGGTTCTGTCTTGATCCCCTCTCTTTGGCAAACCAACGGAGGGTCCGTGTCACCTTCTTAAATACATACGTCGGGCACTATGCTACCCCAAGACGTTGTATCTAAGAAGGAGACAAAGACCCGGGCTCCCGTATTCATAAATTGCATCTGTATCATATGCATTTCTTCATGCATTTATCCATTCCACCCATGATAGATGTCGGAGTTTTGATTCACACTAGATTTTGTTTCACTTTAGTAAAACATGGGATCAAGTCAAACGCTTATGCTTAAAAAGAGGTTCTATCAAGTCAAGGTCAAGAGCCTAGGGATCACCAGTCTAAAAGAGTTAGGGCAGTTGATGGGTCAGCTCCAACGGCAAGCTTTTCGCAATTTTACGGTAAAATCTGGGACCTAGCCATGGTAGAAGTCCCCACAGAGGCCATTGCCTCCCTCGCCCAATATTATGATCAGCCGTTGAGGTGCTTTACCTTTGGGGACTTCCAGCTATCACCCATGGTGGAAGAATTTGAAGAGATCCTAGGATGTCCTCTAGGGGGAAGGAGACCATACCTCTTCTCAGGGTTCTATCCCTCATTAGCTAGAATTTCTAAGATAGTCCAAATTTCGGCGCAGGAATTAGACCACAGAAAGCAAGTCGAAAATGGGGTGGTTGGAATACCGAGAAAATATTTGGAGGCAAAAGCAAGAATCTTGGCAGGTAAAGGCGAATGGGCCCCATTCATAGACATTCTTGCACTATTGATCTTCGGAGGAGTCCTCTTTCCAAATGTGGATGGGTTGGTGGACCTAGCAGCGATCGACGCTTTTCTCGCCTATCATGACCACAAGGAAAGCCCGGTTGTCGCTATGCTAACCGACCTATATGACACCTTCGACCGAAGATGTGAGAAGAGCAGTATGAGGATTGTTTGCTGTACTCTGGCTCTTTATGTATGGTTGGTTTCGCACCTTTTTCTCCAAGAGGTGAGGCAAGCTTGCCCGTTAGAAAGCCACCGCTCATGCACAGAGAAAGGAGGGGCAAATTGGGACCGACTCTTAGCAAACAAAGAAGGAGTGTCTGTCAACTGGTTCCCTTGATGGAAAGAAGGAAGAACCGGGGTTCTTATTTCGTGCGGAGGATTTCTGAATGTTCCCTTGATGGGGACAAGGGGTTGCATCAGTTACAATCCCGTTCTTGCTATAAGGCAACTTGGCTACCCCATGAGAGGGGCACCACTAGAGGAAGAGCTCGCGCCTGTCATTTCACAAGGTTTAAATAAGACCAACATGGAGACACTTCAGAAGTTCCGCAAGGTATGAGAGGTGGTGCAAAAGAAGGACAAAGAACTCAAGGGCAGTAACAATAGGCCCATCGGTGGCTACCGTAAGTGGTTGAAAGCCCACATGCAAGGTTTGGATTGGCTCCCGAGTTTGAGAACCGCTAAAAGGGAGGAAGTTGAGGAACCGGAGGAAGACGAAGAGGTGCAGGCCCTTAGGGCAGAACTCGAGCAAACCCAAACAGTCAAAGAAAGGTTCAAATCAGCAGCTCTGAAGATCCGAAAGGAGAATGCCGAACTGAGAGATATAAATATAGCTACCACCAAGGCCTTGGAACAAGAGACCAAGAGGGCTCGTAGGGAAGAGCACGGCCAGAACAAGTTCCGAGGGGCTCTGTGGGGCAGCAACAGCGAGCTTAAGCTCCGGAGAGAGGAAAGGAACCTATCATGAGTAGACAGTTTGATCTTGAAAGATGAGTTTAAGGTTTTCTCAAGGTCCAAATGAAACTAGTCTCAGCGGTTATGCGAGACAGAGACCAACATGTTAGCTATCGTCAACAAATACCAAGAAGAGCTAAATCTAGCCACAGCCCACGAGCATAAAGTGGCGGACGAGTATGCCCGAGTGTACGTGGAAAAAGAGGCTAGAGGAAGGGTGATCGACTCGTTACATCAAGAGGCAACAATATGGATGGACCGATTTGCTCTTACTTTGAATGGGAGTCAAGAACTTCCCTGGTTGCTGGCCAAGGCCAAAGCAATGGCGGACACCTACTCCGCCCCCGAGGAGATCCACGAACTTCTCAGCTATTGTCAGCATATGATAGACTTAATGGCCCATATAATTAGAAACCGCTAGGAAGTTTGTATTATCGCTCAGATCTTGACTAGTTATAAACTTTCTGAATAAAATGAGTTTATCCCGTGTTTTTACTCCAAAGATCAGTGCGAATCAAATCACTCCCGCATTTTATCTCTAGCATGCATTCATTTTTCTTTACCTACTCCTCACACTGAGAAGCATGAAAATTCACACTACATTCTTAGTTGCATGTGTTAGGTACCATGAGCCAACCATGTTGGGATCATAAACCCATTTCTTAAAAAAAAAACAAAACAAAATGATTGAGCATGGTACCTAATGCGTGGTTAACTAGGAAATGATGTTTCTTCGAGCATCTCAATTTCATAATTACATTTTCCATGCATAGCATGCGTATTCCCGAGTCTTTCATCTCTATGAAATGTTGTCAAAGTATTGGCGATCGAAATGGTCATTCCTTGGATTATGGGGTTGAACCAAGCTCATGCTTTTACGAAAAGGTTCATCAAGTCAAGTTGAAGCATGGAAGTACCATCTTGCAAAAATTGGGGCAAAAGATGGATCGAGTTACATCGCTGCTTTGTCTACTGCCAAACACATTTAGGACTGTTGATGTCCTTGTTACTTCCAGTTTCACCTTGACAAAGATGTCATGGACCATGTTGAAAATCTAAATTGATTCAACCCCATGTCCTGTGCAAAAATTTTCAATACTTCAACTATGCATCATTCGCATACATCCCTCCTTTTCATTGGTTGCATTGCTCATTGCATTCTTTCCTTGAAAAAAAAAACAAACATAATCATTGTTATAAAAAAGAAAAGAACATGCTTTACGGTGCCCTTACCAAACCCGTGCTAGAGCTAGAGTAATGGGTGAAGTAGAGGAGGTGCAAATGAAGGCCCACATGGAGGCCATGAAAGAGCAAATGGCCATAATGATGGAGGCCATGATGAGCATGAAGAAGATAATGGAAGCCAATATGATTGCAGTTGCCACTACCAACGCTGTTGCTAAGGTGAACCTGATGCCCCCATCTGGCCTTAACCAAATGAATCATCCAACCTTAGATATGGTAGGCAAAGATTTGGGAAGTACGGGCGGCCCCCTGTTATGCGCAAATTCAAAACAAGCATGCCTTCCCACCATATGGCTTGCCCCCCAACTATACACCACCCAATGTGGCATACATTCCCAATGAGGATGTCAATAACTCCGCTCCCATACTCATTGAGAGCCGACAACCTCATCATGTACATGTCTCTTAAACCATGGGGGAAATACATGAAATGCCCCACCACAATCTAGCGGACTTTGAGCCTTGCCTCGGATATGCCACTGAAGGGCAAGCAGTTGGTGGTATACCCATGCCAAACACTTTGGAGGGCCCTTAGTTTCACCCACAACTACACCTCTTGCATTCCACAAAGTAAAAACCCTCATGTTATGGGAGAAATGGGAAAGTTGGATCATCTAGAGGAAAGGCTCAGGGCCATTGAAGGAGGTGAAGATTATGCCTTTGCTAACCTAGAAGAGTTGTTCCTAGTACCCAATATCATCACCCCTCCCAAGTTCATGGTGCTGGACTTTGAAAAGTACAAGGGAACTACTTGTCCCAAGAACCATTTAAAGATGTATTGTCAGAAGATGGGGGCATACGCAAAAGATGAGGAATTGCTGATACATTCCTTCCAAGAAAGTCTTATTGGGGTAGCTGTTACCTGGTACACTAACTTGGAACCTTCCCGAGTCCATTTGGAAGGACCTAATGGTTGCCTTTGTTAGGCAGTGTCAGTATAATGGCTTCGGATAGGATGCAACTATAGAACATGTGCAAAAAGGGGGCACAAATCTTTCAAAGAATACACCCAAAGGTGGATGGATCTGGCAGCCCAAGTGTTTCCCTCAATGACGAAGAAAGAAATAATAACAATGATAGTAGACATATTACTAGTGTTCTATTATGGAAAATGGTGGGTTACACACCTTCAAGCTTTGCGGATTTGGTCTTCGCTGGTGAAATGATCGAAGTGGGTCTAAAAAGAGGCAAATCTGATAATCATGCTTTGATAAAAAAAACTGGGGCAAATGAAGAGGGTGAGAGTGAAGGAGAAACCCATGCTGCGACTACCATTCCTATACAGCCAAGTTTCCCACCAACCCAACAATGTCATTACTCAGCCAATAACAACCCTTCTCCTTACCCACCACCCAATTATCCACAAAGGCCATCCCTAAATCAACCACAAAGCCTGTCTACTACACAACCAATGCTAAACACCACCTTTAGCACGAACCAAAACACCAACAAAGAAAGGAATTTTGCAGCGAAAAAGCCTATAGAATTCGCCCTAATTCCGGTGTCCTATGATGACTTGCTTCCATATCCACTCAATAATTCAATGGTAGCCATAACCCCAACCAAGGTTCCCCAACCTCCATTTCTCCGAGGATACAACTCGAACGCAATGTGTGCTTGTCATGGAGAAGTTCTGGGATGTTCCATTGAGCATTGTAGGGCCCTGAAGCATAAGGTGCAAGGTCTAATTGATGCGGGCTGGCTGAAATTTGAGGAGAACTGTTTGTGAATCCTAACATTAACAAGAGACACCGCACTAGGGCAATGAAAGGCACCATGCATAAGCCTCAAGTAAACCTAGGGGCATATTAGAAGTTCTCACCCAATAGGTTCCCAGCTACAAGGTCATGACGAAAGATAACAATTGGTACCTTAAAGCCCTACACTGGGGCAATGAGGGGCATCGTGCATGAACCTCAAGTGAACCTAGGGGTAGATTAGAAGTTCCCACCCAATAGGTTCTCTGCTACAAGGTCATGACGAAAGACAACGATTGGTAACTCAAAGCCTTACACTGGGGCAATGAGGGGCACCGTGCATGAGCCTCAAGCGAGCATAGGGGCAGATCAAAAGTTCTCATCCATCCATGTTTTTCAAAAAAATAAAAAAAAGGGGGGGGGGACAAATCCTGGAATTTCAATGGATTGATTAAACATCAAACGACTCCATTGTCGTCACTCCAAAATGATCAAGTGACTAAATCAAACGGAACATACACTCTGAAGGACTTCCCGAAGAGATTTGCGAAAGATAGGATAAGGTTGCATGAATTATCACCTCTTTCAAAAGGATAGTCAATTTGTGTTTTCCAAAAAAAAATTAAATTAAATTAAATCAAAATAAAAATCACAAAATAGGGAAAGAATGTCATGAACATTGTACAACTTTCCATTACGTTGCATTGTTTCATATGAAGTCCGCATTTACCAAATTTCACGACAAAAGGTTGTATGCATCTGCATCCCTAAAAATCATGTTAACTGCATAGATTTCCTACATCTAATGTCTAAATCTTTTGAATTTGGGATGACCGGCCCTCTCAAATGAGTCAATCTCATGCTTTCTCATAAGGGTGGACCCTCGGGTACTAGTACCCTCTCCTTCAGAGGACTGCACGTCCTCGCCTTCAGAGGACTACACGTCCTCACCATCAGAGGGCTATACGTCCTCACCTTTAGAGGACCACACGTCCTCGCCTTCAGAGGACTATACGTCCTCACCTTCAAAAGACTACACGTCCTCACCTCCAGAGGACTACACGTCCTCGCCTTCAGAGGACTACACGTCCTCGCCATCAGAGGGCTGCACGCCCTCACCTTCAGAGGACTGCACGTCCTCACCTTCAGAGGACTGCATGTCCTCTCCTTCAGAGGACTAGACGTCCTCGCCTTCAGAGGGTTGCACGCCCTCGCCATCATTGGACTACACGTCATCCCCTTCAGAGGACTAGACGTCGTCACCTTCAGAGGGTTGCACGGCCTCTCCTTTAGAGGACTACACGTCCTCACCTTTAGAGGACTACACGCCCTCGCCTTAAGAGGACTACACGTCCTCGCCTTTAGAGGACTACGTACCCGTGTGAGATTCATACACTTTGAGTGATTTTCTTCTATTTTTGTTGGACCCAGTGTTTCTTTTAAATGGCCATTTAGAAGCGAAATGCAAACATCCAAAATCTCATTTATGGTTAGGAGAAAATTTCATCAGCATACTCTCCTTCCTCGGTAGACACATTGTTTTTCATCCGAAAGGCATATGTTGCTCTGATTAGTTGGAAGTTTTGTCTCTTTACTAAAGCATGTTCGCATTTTAGTGAAGAAAACACTGATACTATATTTAGTCTCACAAGTTATCCAGAACTACGTAAGTCTGAGTTCCTCATTGAGGATACGTAAGAGCAAGAGCCTCGCTTTTGTCGGCCACCCCCACAATCTCTGTCATACTGACCCTGGGGTCATGTGACATGCAGAGACAAATAATGGTCATTCCGCACACTTTTTTGCCATTCAGACACAATCGTGTCCCATGGCACGCAGAGACTAACGGCGTCTTCTGTGCCTTTTGTCATCCAGAGGCGGCGGGCCCGATGACATGCGGAGACAAATTATGGTCATTCCACACACTTTTTCACCATTCAGACACAGTCGTGTCCGATGGCATGCAGAGACTAACGTCATCTTCTATGCCTTTTGTCATCCAGAGGTGGCGGGCCCGATGACATGCAGAGACAAATTATGGTCATTCCGCACACTTTTTCGCTATTCAGACACAGGCATGTCCGATGGCACGCAAAGACTAACGTCGTCTTCTACGCCTTTTGTCATCCACAGGCGGCGGGCCCGATGACATGCGGAGACAAATTATGGTAATTTTGCACACTTTTTCGCCATTCAGACACAGTCATGTCCGATGGCACGCAGAGACTAACGTCGTCTTTTGCGCCTTTTGTCATCCAGAGGCGGCGGGCCCGATGACATGCAGAGACAAATTATGGTCATTTTGCACACCTTTACGCCATTCAGACACAGCCGTGTCCGATGGCACGCAGAGACTAACGTCGTCTTCTGCGCCTTTTTTCATCCAGAGGCGGCGGGCCCGATGACATGCAGAGACAAATTATGGTCATTTTGCACACCTTTACGCCATTCAGACACAGTCATGTCCGATGGCACGCAAAGACTAACGTCGTCTTCTGCGCCTTTTGTCATCCACAGGCGGCGGGCCCGATGACATGCGGAGACAAATTATGGTAATTTTGCACACTTTTTCGCCATTCAGACACAGTCGTGTCCGATGGCACGCAGAGACTAACGTCGTCTTCTGCGCCTTTTGTCATCCAAAGGCGGCGGGCCCGATGACATGCAGAGACAAATTATGGTCATTTTGCACACCTTTACGCCATTCAGACACAACCATGTCCGATGGCACGCAGAGACTAACGTCGTCTTCTACACCTTTTGTCATCCAGAGGCGACAGGCCCAATGACATGCGGAGACAAATTATGGTCATTCCGCACACCTTTTCGCCATTCAGACACAGTCATGTCCGATGGCACGCAGAGACTAACGTCGTCTTCTGCGCCTTTTGTCATCCAGAGGCGGCGGGCCCGATGACATACGGGAACCATTTGGTCCCGCACTTTTCACCTTTTGTCATCCAAAGGCGGCGGGCCCGATGACATGCAGGAACCATTTGGTCCCGCACTTTTTTACCTTTTGTCATCCAGAGGCGACAGGCCGGATGACATGCGGGAACCATTTGGTCCTGCACTTTTTTACCTTTTGTCATCCCGATGACATGCGGGAACCATTTGGTCTCGCACTTTTTTGGCTTTTGTCATCCAGAGGCGGCGGGCCCGATGACATGCGGGAACCATTTGGTCCCGCACTTTTTACCTTTTGTCATCCAGAGGCGGCGGGCCCGATGACATGCAGAGACAAATTATGGTCATTCTGTGCCCTTTGTCATTCAGATTTTGCAAGTCGAATGATAAACGTGTAGAGACAAATTATGGTCACTCTGCGCCCTTTGTCATTCAGGGACAATAAGTCGAGAGGTGGACGAAGACAAATTATGGTCATTCCCCACACCTTTTTGCCATCCAGAGGCGATCGTGTCCGGTGGCACACATTGACAAATTATGGTCATTCTGTGCCTTGCCACCCAGGCTCGATTGCGTCCAAGGGCACGCAGAGACAAATTCTGGTCATTCTGCGCCTTGTGATACCCCAAGAGGAACGAATTCGATAGTATCAGGATGATGTGTCAGTATTGATCATTTTCAAAATTTTTGCAGGTTCCGCTGGCAGGGAGATTCACCTTCTAGAGGAAGCAACCTAGGTCGCCTGGGCGAGCTGGGTGGCAAGCTCCTCCCTCATTTTCCTATAAATTGGGGGAGGAGGGAAGAACAAAAATGTTCAACCCTCCTGGTATTTGAGAATCACTTAAAATTAGTGAGAAAAATTGTTTCCGTGAAGAAAATCCAAGCCGAGGCTCTTCCGTAACGCTTCTGAGACGTTTTCGTGGGTCTTCGTCGTTCTTCGTTCGTTCTTCATCATTCTTCGCTCTTCAACCAGTAAGTTCCTGAAATCAAACTTTTCAATTCATTCTATGTACCCTTAGTGGTCCCCACTTGTTTCGCGTGCTTTTATTTTTATTTCATTTACTTTCCGTAGCCCCTTTTGACGTGCTTTAGTCATTTATTTAAGTCATTTTCTCGCCTAATCAAAAATAAAATAAAATTCCACCAATCATTCGTATTGTAACATCTTTTAATTTCTGTTAAAATGAAATCCGACCGTTCGGTCATGTCGTAACCACGTTTAAAACCAAAAAAAGAGGCTAAATAATAATATAATAATAAAAAAAATATCTTTTAGTAAAATAATAAAAAAAATCAATCGAACGTTTTTCTTTGGGATTTTTCTTTCTTAATCGAATTGACTAATAACCAAAGTGAAACTAAGGCTAAAATCAATTCATAAATCAAACTTTTGCCATCACCTAAAAAAGCCAGTTTTAAGGTCCAACGGCTTGAAATGGTCTTTTCCGCTTTTATTGGTTAAACGTGGATTTCTAAAAGCCTAAAATCAACACGTAGCTTTGTTACCTCTTTCAAAAATAACAAGAGATCATTAATGGTTCAATGCCTTAATGTTTTCTCTCCTTTCAAAAAGAATCGAAAGATTATTTAAATGGTCCAACGCCTTAAATGACCTTTCATTCAATAAAAACATATTTTGCAAAAAATGATAAAAACAATTTAACCAACATTTGGTTCACAATTGAGGAATACGTAGGAGCAAGGGAAACACCCTTGTCGACCACAAAAAGGTAAAAATATAAAAAGACATAAAAATGTAAAAGGGAAATAAAACAAATTGAAGTCATATTTGCACACTCGATTAAAGGCTGCCGTCCCTTGTGATGGACGCGTGGGGTGCTAATACCTTCCCCGTGCATAAATACAACTCCCGAACCCTTCACCTAATGTTCATAGACCATGTCTTTTCCGGTTTTTTCGATGTTTTCCTCAAATAAATGTTGGTGGCGACTCCGCGCGTATTCCTTTCTTGGAAGAAGCATCCCACGAGTCACGCGTCGCCCTCCCGCCGAAGGGCAGGTTGCGACATGATGCTAAAAAAAATTTGCACCAAAACAGATTCCTCTACCTTTTCTTTCTAGATCCATGCCTACAAAGAAAGTGGAGCTTGATTCTAATCTTCTTGACACTTTCATGATGGTGGAAGTCAACATTCCCCTCTTGGATGTCATCAAAGAGATTCCAAAATATGCAAAGTTCTTGAAGGATTTGTACACTCATAAGAGGAAGCTGAAGGGAAATGAGGATGAGTAGAAATGTTTTTGCACTTATACAGAGCAAAAGTGTTGTTTCCATTCCACCATCCACTTTGCCATAAAAGTGCAAAGATCCTGGCACTTTTACTGTCCCTTGCACCATTGGAGATTGCACTTTCACTAATGCTATGCATGACCTTGGAGCCTCAATTAATGTCATGCCCACATTAGTTTATAGATCACTAAATCTTGGGGACTTAAAACTTGCTGGTGTTGTCATCCATCTAGACAATCAATGTGTTGTTGTTGGATCAAGTGGCCTCTGAATAATTAAGAAGGGGGGGTTGAATTAATTATAAATTTGTCCTGACTAATTAAAAATCTTATCTTTCTTAAAGCTACTAGATTTAATTAGGCTTTTACTACTAAGTTAAGAAAGTAAAGAATAGAAATAGAAACTTAACCAAAAGTAAAAGCGATAATTAAAAGTACACAGTGGAAATTAAAGAGTGTAGGGAAGAAGAAGACAAACACAAGAATTTTATACTGGTTCCACAACAGCCCGTGCCTGCATCCAGTCCCCAAGCAACTTGCGGTTCTTGAGATTTCTTTCAACCTTGAAAAATCCTTTACAAGCCAAAGATCCAAAAGGGATGTCCCCACCCTTGTTCTCTTTGAAAACCCAAGTGGATGGACCTTCCACTTTGATCGACAAGAGATGTACCCTCTCTTGTTCTCAGTATAACAATCCCCAAGTAGATGTACCCTCTACTTGTACCACAAAGGATGTACCCTCCAATGTGTTGGGACAAAGAATTCTCAAGCGGTTAGTCCTTTGAATCTCTGTAAAAGGGAAACAAAAGATATCTCAGGCGGTTAGTCCTTTGAGATCTTTTATTTAAGGGAAAGGGAAGAATCAAAAGAATTCTCAGGCGAGGTCCTTTGAATTCTCTTGGAAAGGGAGAAGGGAGACACAAAAGAATTCAGGCGGTTAGTCCTTCCTTCTTTTGGAAAAGGGAGAAGAGAATGAAAAAGATGAATAGCACAAGTTTTTGAACAAAGAACTTTTCTTGGAAGAGAAAGTGTAGATAAAAAAACTTTTAGAAAGATGAAGAGAAATGAAACCAGAAAGTTTTGTTGAAAGAGATGAAAGAAGATATTGAAAGATAGATTGAAAGATAGATGATTGTTCTCACTTTTTAAATTCATGTCATGGTCACATATTTATAATCTTTTTGATGGCTCAAGTCAAAGATTGTAACTCTTGGCAATTTCTTTATCAAAACCAGTCACTTAAAAATTTATGACTTTTGAAAGAATCTTCAGAAACAAGTCACTTGAAGAATTGTGACTTTTGGAAATGTATTTTTCGAAATCAGTCACTAGCAATCGATTACACATCAATAGATGTGACTCTTCATTTTGAATTTTGAAAATCTTAACGTTTTAAAGCATTGGTAATCGATTACATGATTATGGTAATCGATCACAACTTTGTAAATCAGTTTGAAAAACAATGCTGGCTACTGGTAATCGATTACTACCTTCTGGTAATCGATTACCAGAGAGTAAAACTCTTTGGTAAAATATTTTGTGAAAACTTCATGTGCTACTCAATGTTTTGAAAAACTTTTTAGTACTTATCTTGATTAAGTCTTCTCTTGGTTCTTGAATCTTGAGTCTTGAATCTTGATCTTGATTTTTCTTGAATCTTGATTCTTGAATCTTGAAACTTTGCTTAACTCTTGATTCTTTCTTTGGCATCATCAAAATAACCTTGGAAGACATTGCTTCCATAGTTGCAATTCCACTTAGAGTTATTGAAAATGTGCTAGTGCGAATTAAGGATCTAATTTTTCCAGCAGATTTTTATATTTTGGATATGGAGAATGAGTCTTCTAGCCATGGGTCCACATTGATCCTAGGGAGACCATTCTTGATGACAGCCAAGACCAAAATTGATGTGCATGTTGGAACTTTTTCCATAGAGTTTGGTGACGATGTTGTGCATTCTAACATTTATGAGGCCATGAGACATCTTGAAAAAGAGCATTCTATTTTCCTTGTAGATATCATTGGTGATGCAATAGATAATGTAGATATTTGTACAAATTTACTTTCTGATTTTTCTGACTTTTATGACTTTCATCTTGTTCTTTTAACTATTTTTGTGATGATCCTGCTGTTGTATGTAGTATTTGTGTAGAGATTTCTTTTGCAATTCACTATGATTGTGATGCATGTGCAGGTCGATGCAATCCTACCCCCCAAGGGTATTGGATAGAAGACTCCAAGAGGCTTGGGCTAGAGCTACTAAAGAAGGCCCTAGGGTTTTCATGAACCTTAGGGTAGATTTTTTGAGCCCATGGGTCAAGGTTGGATCCACTCTTCTTTGTAAATATTAGAATAGCTTTTTCCTTCTTTTGGGCCTTGTATTTTGGCCATTCTAGTAGTATAGGGTTTTAGCCTTGTATTTCAGGGCATTTTAAGTAGTCTTCGTAGTAATGACTTTTTTTTTTTGTATTTTCATGTATTTTGTCAAGGAGGTGAGCTTAGTTTTTAGATGGGTGTGTGTAGCTAAGCTCTAGCTTCTCAAGGAAATTTTCTCAAAGAAGCTTCTCAAGGAAGTTTTCTTAAGAAAGCTTCTCAAGGATGCTACCTAGTCTATAAATAGAAGCATGTGTAACACTTGTTGTAACTTTGATGAATGAGAGTCTTGTGAGACACAACTCAAAGTTCAACTTCTCTCCCTTTTTCTTCCTTCAATTTCGTGCTCCCCCCTCTCTCTTTCTCTCCCTCTTTCTTTTCCTCCATTGAAGCATCCTCTCCAAGCTTCTTATCCAAGGCTCATCTTGGTGGTGAAGCTCCTTCTTCCATGGCTTATTTCCTAGTGGATGGCGCCTCCTCTTTCCTCTTCTCCTTTGTCTTCCGCTGCATCTCCATGGTGGAAAATTACCATTAAAGGACCTCATTGAAGCTCAAGATCCAGCCTCCATAGAAGCCCCACAAGCAAGCTTCCATCAAGTGGTAATTAGAGCACAAGAGCTTCAAGTAGGTGCTCCTTAAACCTCCATTAATTTTTTGCTTTACCTTCTCTTCCATTGTTGTTTCTTCATTTTTTCTCCATGTATCTCCTCACATGTCTTGTGCTAAATGTTGTTAACATGAGTCTTTATAGTTTCCACCGATTAAACTTGCTATAGAAGCTAGATTTGATTTTCTATGGTTCAAATTTCTTGTTCTTGTTCTTGAACCATGAATTGTGTTGAGTCTAGGTTCCTTTGAGATTTGTCTTGTTATTTTTTGTGGCTGAAACCTAAACCATAAAATTCTTACAAAAATATTAAAGTATAAGAAAACCTCAAAAATCTAGAGTGACTTGTTCACCTATTGTAGTTTTGTCATAGAAGTCATGTCTAGTCATGAAACTTGTCACATAAGATTTCTTATGTTGTGCTGAATTTTTTTTTCTTGTTTCTTTGTCTAACTCATTTGTTCATGAGTGTATGAAATTAATTTAGCCTATTATTTGATTTGTCCTAAAACTGTGGTAAACAATCCTAGTGAGTTCAACATACATAGGAAGGTTGAAAGTAAGCCCAAGGCAATTAATATACCATGCTTAAAAAAAAAATCGTTGGTGCTGGCAGCTTAGACATACAAACTTGTAAAAATTACTGAGAATTGGTTACTTCGAATTTTGAGCTGAAATTTTTACTGAATTTGCTAGACATCTGGAAAAAAGTTATAAAAAGAGAACCAAGTGATTTGGATAAAAGGAAAAAAATACTAAAAATCACACAAGTTGGCAGAAAAATCAGTATCCAGGAAAAGAAGTGAAAGGGAAGTGTGCTTGTTGTTTTGGCTCAAAATTTATTCTATAATTGGTGCCTATGTTATACCAATCTTAGTTCTGAAATTTCAATTGAAAATTACTGTGAAAACAAGTGCCAGAGCTAGAGGTTTGTTGAGTCTTTTTTTTTATTGTTTTTTTACTCTACTCAAGAGCCATTCTAAGTTTCTCTTTGAGTCCTAGCTTGCTTCTATGTCCTTTTCATTGCTTTAATTGTTGAGTAATCCTTGAAAAATTGTCATGTTAAAATTCCATTGGTTTAGCTTTCATTTCATTTTGTTTTTTGGTCTTTGGTTATTGATTGTCTCTTTGTTTCCTTGTTTGTGGGTTGCCATATAGGGAATTGGAAGGAGGATTGGTGCCATCCCTTGAAGAATTTGAGTCAAGAAGAAAGGGGCCAACCACCTTAAGAGCTATTGGACTAAGAAGCACTCCAAATTGAGTGAATCACCAAAGATAGAACAACCACCAAAATTGAGGACTGTTTTGTAATTTTGTAATTTGCAATTTACTTACCTTCATTGCTTTCAAGTTTTGTAACAAAAAGGCCTTTCATTGGAAGTGTGTTGGGAGCCTCCAATAGGTTACCAAACTTCCATTTATGTGTAATAATTTTAGGCAATTTTTCCTTAGGATAGTGAGTGTTTTGTTGGGAACCTTGAATGTGGTCATCCAAACACTCTTAGGATTCACCTAGTTTACTTTTCTTGCTTACTTTCATAGCTTATTTCCTTTACCTTCAATTGTCAAACCACCTAGATAGCTTGCATTTTACCAATTAGTTTTTTCCCTTATCTTTCACACCTATTTTAGTGTTTATTTTGGCTAGTTTCAACCATAGTTTATTTTACCTTTTGTTTTCAAACCTCCAACAAGAAAGAACCACAACTTAGGAACCAACATGAGTCATCATTCATCTAGTGTTAATGGCGAGGGTACTAGTCATAAAGACCCTTTATCTAGAATCTTAGATGAGTTGAGTTCCCTCAAGTTATGGAAAGAAAAACAAGAGAGAAAAGAAAAAGGAAAAAAAAGAGTGGAAGAAATAAGTCAAGATGAAAGAAAGAAAATAAGAGAGGAAGAAAGAAGAAAAATAATGAAAGAAATGAAAAGAGAAAAACATGCCTCCTATAGTAATCATAACTCTTGCAAGAGCCTAAGTGAAGAACTTCGTGACTATTATGAAGGAAGGCATAGGTCACATCTTAGACCTCACTCCCATAGAAGAGAAAAGGAAAGAAAGCCTCAAGAGGCTAACATTAACCTCCCATACTTCCATGGGAAGGACAATGTAGAGGCTAACTTAGTTTGGGAAATAAGGGTAGAGCAACAACTTAAAAAGAAGTCTACATCAAAATCTTGTGGCTCTCACTCTTATCCAAAGAAAGACCAAGGTCAAGGCATCTTAGGGGTGACACCTTCTAAGCCCAAAGATGATAAGGGGAAGACAATAGAAAAGCAAGCCCCTAAGGCTAGTATGCTAGTGAAGACTAGCTCTATAAAGTGCTTTAAATGTCTAGGAAGAGGACACATTACTTCTCAATGCCCCACCACAAAAACCATGATTATGAAGAGCCAAGACATTTATAGTAGCCAAGATGAGGCTACTACGTCACCTTCCTCTAGTGAAAGTGAAGAAGCAAAAGGGGAAGAATCTAGTGAAGAAATCTACCCCCAAGAAGAAGGACAACCTTTAATGGTTAAGGAGGAGTGTAAGGAGGTAAGTGTCTCCTCCAAGAGGTTAGTTAAGAAGGAAAGTCATTTTGAAATAAAGACAAATATTAAAGAAGCTTCCCCTCTTAGACAACCTCCACATCTTCTCCTTTGTAAAAAGACACTTGTTAGCACTGCTTCACCTCTTGGGCTTGAGGTTATTCCTCAAGTAAAGGAGTTGTTGGATGAGGGTTTAGTTCGTAAGAGCTTAAATCCTTGTGCTTTGTTGGTGCCCAAAATAGGTATTATTAGGCACCAAATCCCTACAATAAGTGATATGATGAATTTGTTGAGTGTTGCAACCCTCTTTTGTAAAATCAGTCATGCACCCAATGTCTTCATGATTCATGTACATAGGGACTCATTAGGTAGGTTTGTTCTTATTTTTGGTTTTAATACAAACTTAGGTGCTTATATGGGACTCCTTAGGTTTGTCATATTTTTTTGTAGGAATAATCAACATAAAAATACAGAAAAAGGTACGCTTTATTGCATTACATTCCTTAATTTTTTAAATAGTGATCAAAGGGTTCCCACGGACCCTAAGAGAATAAAGGTCATTCCTGATTGGCCCACTCCACCAAGTATAAGGGAAATCTGGGGCTGCCATGACTTAACAAACTTTTACAAAAGGTTTGTCCCATATTTTTCTATACTTGTAGCACCACTCATTGAGTTGGTGAGGAACCATGTTCCCTCATGGGAAGATGTCCATGAAAGGAGTTTTCAGACCTTACCCTACTCTAACATACCCAACACCACTAATACTTATGTTTTTATTCTTTTTACAGGTGTCGAGGGAAGGAGCCCAGAGTATGAAGAACCTCGGGATTTGAGGTCAAATCCTTTCCAAGGTGGAGGGGATGATGCAATCCTACCCCCCAAGGGTATTGGATGGAAGACTCCAAGAGGCTTGGGCTAGAGCTACTAAAGAAGGCCCTAGGGTTCTCATGAACCTTAGGGTAGATTTTTTGAGCCCATGAGTCAAGGTTGGATCCACTCTTCTTTGTAAATATTAGAATAGCTTTTTCCTTCTTTTGGGCCTTGTATTTTGGCCATTCTAGTAGTAAAGGGTTTTATCCTTGTATTTCAGGGCATTTTGAGTAGTCTTCGTAGTAAGGACTTTTTGTTTGTATTTTCCTGTATTTTGTCAAGGAGGTGATCTTAGTTTTTAGATGGGTGTGTGTAGCTAAGCTCTAGCTTCTCAAGGAAGCTTCTCAAGGAGGTGAGCTTAGTTTTTAGATGGGTGTGTGTAGCTAAGCTCTAGCTTCTCAAGGAAGTTTTCTCAAAGAAGCTTCTCAAGGAAGTTTTCTTAAGAAAGCTTCTCAAGGATGCTACCTAGTCTATAAATAGAAGCATGTGTAACACTTGTTGTAACTTTGATGAATGAGAGTCTTGTGAGACACAACTCAAAGTTCAACTTCTCTCCCTTTTTCTTCCTTCAATTTCGTGCTCCCCCCTCTCTCTTTCTCTCCCTCTTTCGTTTCCTCCATTGAAGCATCCTCTCCAAGCTTCTTATCCAAGGCTCATCTTGGTGGTGAAGCTCCTTCTTCCATGGCTTATTCCCTAGTGGATGGCGCCTCCTCTCACCTCTTCTTCTTTGTCTTCCGCTGCATCTCCATGGTGGAAAATCACCATTAAAGGACCTCATTGAAGGTCAAAGATCCAGCCTCCATAGAAGCCCCACAAGCAAGCTTCCATCACTTATCCTTTCATTTCTCTCCCACCAGCTATCAACCTTCCCTTGCCTTCCACCATTCAGCCACATTCCTTGGAGCTGAAACTACTACCTGAGTACCTTAAATATGCCTATTTAAATGTTGCTCAGAAGCTCCTAGTCATCATATCCAACATCCTTTCACTTGAGCATGAGGATAAGTCGTTGCACGTTTTGAGAGGCCACAAAATGGGCATTGGATGGACACTTGTTGACCTTCTTGGAATAAATCCTTCCATATGCGTGCATCGGATACTCTTTGAGGATGATTCTAGACCTATAAGGTAGACACAAAGGAGATTGTATCCCACCATTCTTGATGTGGTGAAGAAGGAGGTGAGGAAGTTACTAGTTGTAGGGGTCATTTATCCAATTTCAGAGAACATTAGGGTTTCACCTGTCCAAGTGGTCCCTAGGAAGTCGGGAATCACTGTTATGAGGAACCACGATAATGAGTTGATCCCAACTAGAGTGGCTAACAGTTGGTGAGTTTACATTGACTATAAGAGACTGAACCACGCAACTCGCAAGGACCATTTCCCTCTCCTATTCATTGACCATGTTCTGGAGAGGTTGATAGGTAAATCACATTATTGTTTTCTTGATGGTTTTTCAAGTTACATGCAGATTCATATTGCACTGAAGGACCAACAGAAGACCACATTCACCTATCCATTTGACACATTTCTGTACACCAGCTTCTTCTTTCAAAAGGATTTTCACTAACCAAACTTGGATTACAACCAAGTATTATTTTTTTCAAATATGTATATGTGTGTGTGTGTGTGTGTATTATTTATTTATCTTTTCAAAAATATTTACCATCATATTATAAATTTAAATACTCACTTTTATGGTTAATGTAGTTTGGCAATGGAAGATCTAGTGTGCGGTGGTTCCATGGGGTATGATAATTCGATATCTAGTGTGTGGTGGTTCGTGGCAATTGTAGTAGGATGTTCCAACAGCTTTGTGAGTGACTCGAAGATGGAGAAAAGGAGGGGTAAATTCGAGAAAGAGAAAAAGATGAGGAGAAAAGAAAAATAAACTAAGAAATAATCTCAATTGTTAACTTTTAAAAAAATAAGTCTAACGACCCAAACAAAATTAATGGCATGCAGAACCTAATCGACTTAGGCATGCTAGAAGTTGTCTTATTAGAGACCTAAAACATATGTTAGCTCTTAGAATATATAATTTGAACAATGAGACTCTCACTCTACCTTTCTATAATATTCTTTGTTTTGTTTCTTTATTGAGCGACGAATTCAAGGGGGGCAACCCTTCCTTCAATACTCCTTGTATATGTGAGAAGAAGAAAAAATTCTATGTCTAGAGGTTTTTTTTTTTTTGAAAGACTACATGTCTAGAGTAGATGTTTACTTAATTTTCTTCTAGTAGTGATTTCTATGTCTAGTTTTCTATATAAAATTAATACTAAATAT
Organism: Glycine max; assembly: GCF_000004515.6. Lineage (NCBI taxonomy): Eukaryota > Viridiplantae > Streptophyta > Magnoliopsida > Fabales > Fabaceae > Glycine > Glycine max. Next base: position 26,328,775 of record NC_038243.2, read on the forward strand.
TTTTGTGAAAATCATAATTTATTAAATAATTATTTTTTAGAAATTAAATATTTAAAATAATTAAGCAAAAAATTGACTCCCCTGTGATACATCTCTGGATTTGTCATTGTTAGACAATACATTAATTTCACACACCATGAGTTTAATGATGATGCATTAATAGCTTAAAACAATTTTACACTTCCATCAAATAAAAAATCACTATTAATATGTGTTGCAACCTACCTTATGACCGGAGGGTGAAAGAAAATAAGCAAAAAGCACGTTCGTCTCTTAAGGAGAAAAACGAGTGGGAGTCGCCACCAACGTTTATTTAAGGAAAACATTAGAAAAACCAAAAAGAGGTTTGCAAATTTTTGAAAAGAAGGATTCGGGAGTTGTTTACATATACAATATCAAGAGGGATACATAAGGGTACAAAGATTATATCGAAATCTTAAGAAAAAGTAACCGATCATTGCGCCCGGGCAAGAATAACAAGAGAAATGGCAATGGAAATAATCCATGGTCACAATTTTGCAACGCTTTGGCTTTTGTTTTCTTCTTCTCCTTTTCCTTCTGCATTTTCCCCTATTTTTTTTTAGTTTCAGAACCCCTAAACCCTCTCCCCTGCATGGGTATTTATAGAAAAAAGCCATTTGGTGCAGGGGAAGCTCGCCCACCTAGTTGCTTAAGCTAGAAGTCATTAGCTCGCCTAGGCGAGTTGGTTGCTTCAACTTGAAGGTATCAGCTAGCCTAGGCATGTTATTTGCTTCAGGCTGAAGCTTTTCCATGGCCCAGGCGAGCCAGATGTTGGCCTGGGCGAGTTTAGGTCTAGAAATTTCTAGAAAATGACCATTTTGCCCCTTTCCTTGTGGCTTTTGTTTTTGGGTCTGACAGACATCAACCATGAGTGACTCTTCGGCCTTGCACTATAACCGGTGCCAAACTCCATAATTCGATTAGCAATGATCAAAACATCATATCCGAATGATAAGAATATTATACTCGGATGAAATTAAGGTCTGACAGTTGCCCTTCTTTAATGACACTAATTTCATTCGAGCGATGTAGCTATTCAAAACCGGATGCCAGATAAAATAAGAAAAATGAAACCGAAAAAACAAAAGGACATTGAAGTCCTGTAACACCAAACAGAGGACCTTGAAGTCCTACAAAACACAAAATAGAGGACATTGGAGTCCTATAGCATAAGAGCAGAAGACACTTGAAGTCTTTGAAAGCATAAAAATAGAAAACGTTGACTCCTAAGATACACAAAGACAATGACATTGAGTCCTATGAAAAATAAAGATGAGGACATTGAGTCCTATGAAAGATAAAGCAGAAGACATTGAAGTCTTTGAAAGCGTAAAAGAAAGAAGACATTGAAGTCTTATAAATCATAAAGATAGAAGACATTGAAGTCTTTGAAAGCATAAAAGACAGAAGATATTGAAGTCTTATAAATCATAAAGCAAAAGACATTGAAATCTTTGAAAGGGTAAAAGACAAAAGACAATGAAGTCTTATAAATCATAAAACAGAAGACATTGAAGTCTTTGAAAGCATATAAACAGAGGACATTGAGTCCTATGGAAACATAAAGAGAGAGGACGTTGAGTCCTGTGAAAGATAAAGGCGAGAACTTTGAGTCCTGTGGAAGATAAAGGCGAGGACTTTGAGTCCTATGGAAACATAAAGGCAAGGACTTTGAGTCCTATGGAAACGTAAAGGTGAGGACTTTGAGTCCTATGGAAGATAAAGGTGAGGACTTTAAGTCCTATAGAAACATAAAGGCGAGGACTCTGAGTCCTATGAAAGATAAACGCAAGGATGTTGAGTCCTATGAAAACATAAAGACAGAGGACATTGAGTCCTATGAAAGATAAAGGCGAGGACTTTGAGTCCTATGAAAAATAAAGGCAAGGACTTTGAGTCCTATGGAAAATAAAGGTGAGGACTTTGAGCCCTATGGAAACATAAAGGCGAGGAATTTGAGTCCTATAGAAACATAAAGACGATTACGTTAAGTCCTATGAATGATAAAGGTGAGGACTTTGAGTCCTATGGAAGATAAAGGCGAGGACTTTGAGTCCTATGGAAAAATAAAGATGAGGACGCTAAGTCCTATGAAACATAAAGACAAAGGACTTTGAGTCCTATGAAACATAAAGTCAGAGGACTTTGAGTCCTATGAAAGCATAAAGGCGAGGACGTCGAGTCCTATGAAACATAAAGACAGAGGAATTTAAGTCCTATGAAAGCATAAGGGTGAGAATGGTGAGTTCCATGAAACATAAAGACAGAAGACTTCGAGTTCTATCAAAGCATAAAGGCGTGGACGTTGAGTCCTATGAAACATATAGATGAGAACATTGAGTCCTATGAAACATGAAGACAAAGGTCTTTGAGTCCTATGAAACATAAAGACAGAGGACTTTAAGTCCTATGAAAGTATAAAGGCGAGGACGTTGAGTCCCATGAAACATAAAGATAGAGGACTTTGAGTCCTATGAAAGATAAGGGCGAGGACTTTGAGTCCTATGGAAGATAAAGGAGAGGACTTTGAGTCCTATGGAAACATAAAGGTGAGGACGTTGAGTCCTATGAAAGATAAAGGTGAGGACTTTGAGTCCTATGAAACAAAAAAACAAAGGATGTTGAGTCCTATGAAACATGCCAATAGGTACTAGTACCCAAGGGCTCAACCTTATAAGAAAGCAAGAGGTTGACTCTTTAAGAGGGTCTCTATTCCCAAACTCAAAAGATAGGACAATGGATTTTGGAAATTGGCATATAAAGAGAAATCTGTGCACTTATAGCCTGATATGGAGCATGAGTTTTGGAATGCAGAGGCATGCAAACTTCGTCTTCAAATGCAATAAATGTAGGCTTTGTATCTAGCAATGCAATGCAAAAGGTTCTGAATCATGAAAATTGTGCAATGCTCATGACATTCTTTCTCTCTTTTGTGATTTTTTTTGTGCATCAAAAAACATAGATTGATTGTCTCTTGCTGAAAGACGTGATAACTCATGCGACCTCATCCTATCTTTGCAAATCTCTTTGGGGTTGGAGTGATGAGAGTGGAGTCGTGTGATATTTTAATCAATCAACTTAAATATTGATCCTAGGGTTCATCCTTTTTTGTTTAAAAACTTCGATTATTCTACACAACAAGAAAATATAAGGCTTTGGGACCTATCGCATGCACCATTGAAGGATGGCAATGGATTGTTACGCTTTGGTATATGACCAAGTGAAACTTTCCTGATCTAAGGTCATAGATTGGTGCCAAGGATCTGTCGATCCCGCTGAAACTTGATGACACGGGCTGATCCCGAAAGAATTTATACAACAAAGGTCACCCTTGGATTCAAAAGGAATCCTAAGGAGTCTGCATGAACGACTAACATCAGATGTACCCTACTATCTATCTTTGGGCATTTTCCACGAGCTCCTGGTCGAATGAGTTTTCTTCTCAAATATGGAAGTGCAAAACCTCGAGGATTCTCCTTTATTATTATTATTTTTTTATTTTTTTTCAATAGTCACAAGTGTGTGCGCGTTCCATTCCATATTCTAAACTTAAAAGAAAAATTAGTCATTCCTTGATCCACATGGGCTTTATTGGGCTTGCAACGTGGTCATGGGTAAGAGGGCTATGAAAGAAACGATCAGAGAGACTCAAAGAGTATTTAAGGGTTATATTGAGTAAGAACCTTGAGTGTCTTGCTTGTACTTTTATTCATTTCAATTTTTTTAGGGGGGTTGGGATCTACTCCTTTTGTCTTATTCATTAATCTTTATTGCACTTTTGTGCCTTCCTTGTAAAATTTGGAGATCTTTTGTCTCTTTTTTCTTTACTCGCCTTTGGCGGATTTGCTTTCTACTTTTTTTTTCTTAACATCATCGTTGCCCAACCTAAAGCTTGGTAAACCTCATGCATGTGTTGTTTGCGTTGCTTTTTTCCACCAGTTTAGCAGTGGTTCTCGCTTAGTAGTTTTTTTATTGTCTTTTTTTAAATAAAAAAAGAAACAAATATGATTTGGCTCGGAAGGGATAGCAAGGGATAAATTAGTGTTTGGGATGAAGAAACACGACCATGTGTCATTTAAATCTTGACTAGAGACTTTTACAATTTGGATTTTGGGACAAAACCTTTGATAACACGCCCCTAATTGTTTTTCCTTTTTTATTTCCCTAACTTTTGCCTAGGCCACCCTTTTGGGTTTTCAACCTATCGGGTGAGGACTTCTTATCTGCCCCTAGGTTCACTTGAAGCTCATGCATGGTGTGCTACAGTCTTCCATGACCTCATGTACCACCGACCTGGTGAATCGGATCCATCTCAGTAGCAGTACTCACAGCAAAAACTGTAGCAGTGTTATCCTCCTTTATCTTCCTCATGCTCATCATTGCTTCCATCATCGTTGTCATTTGTTCCTTCATGGCCTCCATATTGACCTTCATTTGTTCCTGTACTTCTTCGATTTCACTCATTATTCTGGCCTTGGCATGCATCTAGTAAGGGTGTTGTAAAGCACAATCTTTCTCTTTGGTTACAATGATTACTATTCTAATTTCATGGAAAGAATGCAATGAGCAATGCAACCAAAGTGGAAAGACAAACAAGCATGAATGCATGTGAATGATACGTTGTTGAAGTATTGAGAATTTTACATAGGACATTCAGTAGAACCTAGGGTCGAATCAACTCTAATTTTAATTAAATATTGTCAGAGTCAAAGTGCAACTGGAAATAAAACATGGACACATGAACGGTTCCTAATTTTGTATGTTATTAGCTCAATCATGTGTTGGCAGTAGTCAGAGAAGCTATGTAAATTTGACCCATCTTCTGCCCCAACTTTCACAAGTTGGTTACTTCCATACTTTGATCTTGACTTGATTAAATCCCTTTCTTAAAAGACTGCACTCGGTTCGACCCAATGTTCGCAGGAATAGAAATTTTGATCGCCAATATTTCAACAACCTATCATAGGGGAGATATGATGAATGATCAGGGCATAGTTATGCTATGCATGACAGATGTATTTACAATGCATTGGGTACCATGTTCAGGTGATTTCAATCATTTTTGGGAGAAAGCATTGTATAACCCCAACATGGTTTGTTTATAACTATTAACATGGTACCCAACACGTGAAACTAAAAACACAGTGTAAAATTTCACACTTCATTGTGACTTTTGCTGACGAAGAAGGGAATGCAAATTTGTTCAACCCTTCTGGTATCTGGGATTCACTTAAAATTAGTGAGAAAAATTGTTTTTGTGAAGAAAATCCAAGCTGAGGCGCTTCCGTAACGCTTCCGAGACGTTTCCGTGGGCCATTTCGTGAAGGTTTTCCATCGTTCTTCGTTCGCTCTTCGTCGTTCTTCGGTCTTCAATCGGTAAGTTCCCGAAATCAAACCTTTCAATTCATTCTACGTGCCCTTAGTGGTCCCCACTTGTTTCGCGTGCTTTTATTTTTATTTCGTTTGCATTCCGTACCCCCTTTTGACGTGCTTTAATCATTTATTTAAGTTGTTTTCTCGCCTAATTAAAAATAAAATAAATTTCCACAGATCATTTGAGTTGTAATATCTTATAATCTTTGTTAGAATAAAATCTGACCGATCTTTCACGTCGTAACCACTTTTAAAACCAAAAAGAGGCAAAATAATAATATAATAATAAAAAAAATATCTTTAAATAAAATAATAAAAAAAATCTATCGGACGTTTTTTCTTTGGGATTTTTCTTAATCGAATTGACTAATAACCAAAGTGAAACTAAGGCTAAAATCAACTCACAAATCAAGCTTTTGTCATAAAAAATTACCTAAGAACCATTCTAAGGTCCAACGCCTTGAAATGGTCCTCTTTGCTTTTTATTGGTTAAACGTGGACATTTAAAAAACTAAAGTAGTCAACACATAAACTTTGTCACCTCTTTCAAAAAATCAAGAGATCATTAATGGTCCAATGCCTTAATGTTTTTCTCTCCTCTCAAAAGAATCGAAAGACCGTTTAATGGTCCTACACCTTAAAACGACTTTTGTTCAGTCAAAATATATCTTGCAAAAAAGGATAAAAACAACTAAACCAACATTCAGTTCTCAAAGAACTACGTAGGTCTGATTTCCTTATTGCAATTGAGGAATACGTAGGAGCAAGGGAAACACCCTTGTCGACCACAAAAAGATAAAAAAAATATACAAAAGGCATAAAAAGACATAAAAACGTAAAAGGGAAAATAAAACAAATTGAAGTCATATTTGCACACTTGATTAAAGGTTGCCATCCCTTGTGATGGACGCGTGGAGTGCTAATACCTTCCCCGTGCGTAAAAACAACTCCCAAACCTTTCACGATTAAAGTTCGTAGACCACACCTTTCCGGTTATTCTGACGTTTTCCTCGAATAAACATTGGTGGCGACTCCGCGCATTTTCCTTTCATGGAAGACGCACCCGTGAGTCTCGTTTCGCCCTCCCGTCGAAGGGTAGATTGCAACAGTTGGCGACTCCACTGGGGACTATTTTTAGAGAGTTAGGCCAATCAATCAGTGTGCTTTCCTTACTGTCATACCCTAATTTCGTCCGGGGATTATTACTTGATAATATGCAACCTTTGATCGGCCGCTTTGAGATACTTGGCATCCTTTGTTTCACAATATGTGAAGTTCCCGAGACATGCCGGAAATCAAAAGGAAGCAGGCTTACGCGATCCGTGAAATTCCGTAATGTGGCGGAAACCAAAAGGAGGTGTTGTTACGCAATCCGTGAGTTTCCGTAACTTCTTCGAAAGCTAAAAAAGAGTAGATACATGATCCGTAAGGATCCGTAACCTTACGGAAAGAAAATAAGTATCGTTATGAAATTCGTAAAGTTTCGTAACGTTACGGAAAAAGAATCACCAAAAAAGGTAAAGGGGGGTGAACTTATCAAGATAGGGGTGTAAATAGAAATTCAAATCTAGGCCCTTCCGGAACATTTTGGAAGTTGGGTTGCTTAAGGAGGAAGCAACTGGGCGGCAAGCTCCTCCACGTTTTTGAAAAATGGTTTCCGGGGCTTCCGCGGCTTCCGTAATACTTCCGTAAAATTTCCGAAAACCTTGGGTAAGCATATTCCACTTAACATTGGTGAAAGGGAAGAGAAAAAAGATGAAAGTTAAGTCATATATGCTTCCGTAAGGCTTCCGAAACTTTTCCGTAAATTACGAAAGAAGGTGGGGTGAACTTATCAAGATAGGGGTGTAAATAGCAATTCGAGTCTAGGCCCTTCTGGAACATTTTGGAAGTTGGGTTGCTTAAGGAGAAAGCAATTGGGCGGCAAGCTCCTCCACATTTTTGAAAAATGGTTTCCGAGGCTTCCGTAATGCTTCCGTAAAATTTCCGAAAACCTTGGGTAAGCATATTCCACTTAACATTGGTGAAAGGGAAGAAAAAAAAGATGAAAATCAAATTCGAAACACTTCCGTAAGGCTTCCGTAACTTTTCCGTAAAATATGAAAAGGGAACTTAGTAATTCGGGTGCGCTTAGAAATCTTCTTCATTAAGTCTCTGGGCGGCAAGCACCTCCCTTTTTTCTATAAATAGGGGAGGGGTGAGCTGTTTCAAAAGGTTCAAGACCCCTTTGGCTATGCATTTTGGCTATTTTGGGCAAAAAACACGTTTTCGTGAAGAAAAATCGAGTCGGAGTGCTTCCGTAACACTTCCGTAAGCGATTCTGTTGAAATTCTTCATCGTTCTTCACCGTTCTTCGTTCTTCAACGGGTAAGTTTTCGAATCCGAGAATTTCAATTCATTTCTTGTTTTGTGTACTTTCACTTTAATTTCGTTTACTTTTAGTTTTCTTTTCTTCCGTTTTTAACGTGCTTTAACCGTTTATTTAAGCTGTTTTCTCGCCTAATAAATGATAAAATGAATTTCAACCGATCATTTGTGTTGTAATCTCGTTTAATCACTGTTAAAACAAAATCTAACCGATCGTTCACGTTGTAACCACGGTTAAACCAAAAAGAGGTAAAATAATAATATAATAATAAAAAAATATCTTTTAGTAAAATAAACCAAAAAAAAAATCAATCGGACGTTTTCTCTTTGGGATTTCTCATTCTTAATTGAATTGACTAATAACTAAAGTGAAACTAAGGCTAAAATCAATTCGCCAAGTCAAGCTCGTCCAAAAAAAATCACTAAAAAAAGGGATTTGAAAGTTTATTATCTCAGTCTTTCTTACCAAGTTAATGGATTATTTTTTAAGGTCCAACACCTTTAAATGATCACCTTTCAAGTAAAAGGAAATCGTGTGATTCACCTTTAAGAAAGAACTACGTAGGTCTGATTTCCTCTTCGATGGAGGGTACGTAGGAGCAAGAGCCCCGCTTTTGTCGACCTCAAAAATAAAAAGGAAATAAAAGTTAAGATAACACAATTTCACAATTCTAAAAAATAGGTTGTTGTCCTTTGAGACAAACGTGAGAGGTGCTAATACCTTCCCCAAACGTAAATACAACTCCCGAACTTAGAATTTTCGTTTCGACCGGTTTCCTTCGGTTTTTCTGACGTTTTCCACAAATAAACGTTGGTGGTGACTCCGCGCATCTTTCCTCCTTTGGAAAGCGCACCCGTGAGCCTCGCCTTCGCTCGCCCGCAAAAGGGCATGTTGCGACAGTTGGCGACTCCACTGGGGACCTTTTTGTGAGTTAGGCCTATTCTAAGGAATTGTGGAATTGTGAAACCTTGTGTGTGCATTTATTGAACTATGTAAAGTGTAAATAACTGCTATCTTTTTTCACATTTTTACACTAAGCACCCACGGGTTTGAGTAAAAAAGGGGGCCCTATACCCGAGTTCATGGGAATTTAAGGAGTGGAGGTGAATCTATGATCATGCTAGGTCTCCGACTTGCTTGATAATAGTGAAACCTCGTCTAGAGCTTTCTCTCTTTATAATATGTTGTCACTGGTATTCCATACCGCCACAATATTATTATCTTGAGTGATGATAGCTCTAGAAAACAGCCGTGTGAGTTATGAATCTTTGGGAGTAGTTATTAGAGACCCCTAGATACTATCCTGTAGGTCCCTAAAATAGGGGCACGGAGCAAACACACTGCGTGCCGTTTTAAACACTGCCATGCATGTAGTCCTAAATGTCATATACGCCTTTGCTTGTAATTATTAATGGATATTGTCGTACTCTGTGCATCCCCCTGCTGCGCTTTTGCGCATCTGCATCATGCCGTCACACATGCATTGTATGTGGGTCTCGTCTTTTGTCGTGGGAAGTCGAAAGATCCATATCGTCTTCTTAACTGCACACATGGGGCACTGCGCCCCCAAATGCACAGTAAGGAGAGATGATTTTTCGGGCCCTCGTGTCCGTAAATGCATTCATATCATGCACCGCATAAACTTCTCTTCAGCATCATAATGAACATATTGTTCCTGCATTTGTCCGTTATCACATTCCCATTTTGCATGAGTCATTGCATCATCATGCATATGTGTTCAACATACTTTTTGTTCTACATGTTTGCTCATACATGATCCTTGTATTTTCCTCTACAAAACAAAAACAAAAAAAAGGGAAGCATGAAAATTCATGATTCATTATTAGTTGCATGTGTTAGGTACCATGAGCCAACCATGTTGGGATCATAAACCCATTTCTAAAATTAAAAAAAAAAACACAAACAACAAAACAAAATGATTGAGCATGGTACCTAATGCGTGGTTAATTAAGAAAGGATGTCTCTTCGGGCATCTCAATCTCATAATTACATTTTCCATGCATAGCATGCGTATTCTCGAGTCTTTCATCCCTATGAAATGTTGTTGAAGTATTGGCGATCAAAATGGTCATTCCCTGGGTTATGGGGTTGAACCAAGCTCGCGCTTTTACGAAAAGGTTCATCGAGTCAAGTTGAAGCATGGAAGTAACCATCTTGCAAAAATTGGGGCAAAAGATGGATCGTGTTACATCATTGCTTCGTCTACTACCAAACACGTTTAGGATTGTTGATATCCTTGTTACTTCCAGCTTCACATTGACAAAGATGTCATGGACCATGTTGAAAATCTAAATTGATTCAACCCCATGTCCTGCGTAAAAATTTGCAATACTTCAACTATGCATCATTCACGTACATCCATACTTTTCATTGGTTGCATTGCTCATTACATTCTTTCCTTGAAAAATAAAATAAAAAAAAGAACTTAATCATTGTTATAAAAAAAACATGCTTTACGGTGCCCTTACCGAACCCGTGCTAGAGCTAGAGTAATGGGTAAAGCGGAGGAGGTACAAGAGTAGATGGAGGCTGACATGGAGGCCATGAAAGAGCAAATGGCCGCAATGATGGAGGCCATGATGAGCGTGAAGAAGATAATGGAAGCCAATGCGGTTGCAATTGCCGCTACCAGCGTTGTTGCTAAGGTGAACCTGATGTCCCCATCCGGCATCAACCAAATGAATCATCCAACCTTAGATATGGTAGGCAAAGATTTTGGAAGTAGGGACGGCCTCCATGATGTGCAAAATCCAAACAAGCACGCCTTCCCGCCACAAGGCCTGCCTCCCAACTATACACCACCCAATGTGGCGTACACTCTCAATGAGGATGTCAATAACTCCACTCCTATACCCATTGAGAGCCGACAACCCCAAACTGTTCATGCACATGTCTCTCAACCCATGGGTGAGACACATGAAATGCCCCACCACAATCAAGCCGACTTCGAGCCTTGCCTCGGATATGCCACTAAAAGGCAGACAATTGATGGTATACCCCTACAAAACCCTTTGGAGGGCCCTCAGTATCACCCCCAGCTACACCTCTTGCATTCCACAACAAGTAAAAACCCTCATGCTATGGCATAAATGGGAAAGTTGGATCATCTAGAGGAAAGGCTCAGGGCTTTTAAAGGAGGTGAAGATTATGCCTTTGCTAACCTAGAAGAGTCGTTCCTAGTGCCCAATATCATCACCCCTCCCAAAGTTCAAGGTGTTGGACTTTGACAAGTACAAGGGGTCTACTTGCCCCGAGAACCATCTAAATATGTATTGTCGGAAGATGGGGGCATACGCAAAAGATGAGAAATTGATGATACATTCCTTCCAAGAAAGTCTTACTGGGGGTAGCTGTTACCTGGTACACTAACTTGGAACCTTCCCGAGCCCATGATTGGAAGGACCTAATGGTTGCCTTCGTTAGGCAGTGTCAGTATAATGGCTTCGGATAGGATGCAACTACGGAACATGTGCAAAAAAGGGGGCACGGATCTTTCAAAGAATACGCCTAAAGATGGAGGGATCTGGCAGCCCAAGTGGCACCCCCAAAGATGGAAAGGGAGATGATAATCGTAATGGTAGACACATTACCAGTATTCTACTATGAAAATGGTGGGTTACACACCTTCCAGCTTTACGGATATGGTCTTTGTCGGAAAAAGGATCGAAGTGGGTCTGAAAAGAGGCAAATTTGGTCATCCTGCTTTGATAAAAACTGGGGCAAATGAAGAAGGTGAGAATGAGGGAGAAGCCCATGCTGTGACTGCCATTCCTATACAGCCAAGTTTCCCACCAACCCAACAATGTCATTACTCAGCCAATAACAAACCTTCTCCTTACCCACCGCCCAGTTATCCACAAAGGCAATCCCTAAATCAACCACAAAGTCTGTCTACCGCACTTCCAATGACAAACACCACCTTTGGCACAAACCAAAACACCAGCCAAGAAATTAGTTTTGCAGCAAAAAACAAAAACCCTGTAGAATTCACCCAAATTCCGGTGTCCTATGTTGACTTGCTCCCATATCCACTCGATAATGCAATGGTAGCCATAACCCCTGCTAGGTGTCCTCAATCTCCATTTTTTCGAGGATACGACTCGAACGCAACGTGTGCTTGTCATGGAGAAGCCCCGGGGCATTCCATTGAGCATTGTAGGGCCCTGAAGCGTAAGGTGCAAGGTCTAATTGATGCGGGCTGGCTGAAATTTGAGGAGAATTGCTTGTTGAATCCTAACATTGACAAGCAACACCACACATGGGGCAATTTTGAAAGCTGTTGTTAGATGTCTCTAATGACTCATCAGGATTTTCAAGTTTATGCCATTATTGTAAACCACAGTTACAATGCTAAATGAAATGGATAAAGTTGATATCTTTGTCCCTCATCCTCTCATGAACGCATCTTTGCTTATTCAACTTTCACCGAAATATGGGTGCAAGCCATTGGTCTGTTTGCTCAAGCAACCTGTGCTCCTGAGTTTGGACTTCCAAGACCGTTCAAAGATTACTCGTCTTGCACGTTGGTGGGGGTGCCATAAAACAAGAGTAAAGTTCAAGACAAATAAGTTTAAAAAAAACAAGAGTTCAAAAAGAAAAAAAAAGCATTTGATTGACTGTGTTTTCAAGACGTTCATGTGTCCTCATTTTATCATTCTAGAAAGTTTGTCTTTTTAGAGAGAAGTGAGTTATCAAGAATAGGATGTTGGACAAATGGCCTCAGTTATCTTAAGAAGGGGGGGGGGGGGTTGAATTAAGATACAAAGACTATTCCCCAATTAAACTTTCACTCTCTCTTTTCGGATTAACAATGCACACAGGGACAACCCTTCCCTTGTGTTCAAGAATCCCCTACAACAAGAGACCCACGGTCTCTTAATCCCTTTTCAGAAATAAGAAGAAGAGAATAAGAGGTCTCTCTTAAAAGAGATGGATTGTACAATGAAGATCAATCAAAATTATTTATTGAATATGCAAGTGGTTGACCAAGGAATCTTTTGAGAGGATAAAGACATTTCAGTTTAGAAAAACTCTTAATCTTTTGAGAGGATAAAACTTTTTGGGCAATGAAAACTCTCTTTAAATTCATGTTTCCAAGTCACATATAAATAGACCTTTGATGGCCGTTCATAAACCATTTGAATAGATGTGACTCCTGGGAATTATATTCTGAAAATCCCCTCTGGTAATCAATTACAAGACTTGTGTAATCGATTACACGTTATAAATTTTGAATTCAAATTTCTAGTGGCTGTTATAAACATTTTCAACTGCTGGTAATCAATTACCAGAGAGCAAATCTCAATTTGAAATGATAGAATTCTTTGGTCAAACCTTTTGTTTGGAAACTTCTTCCTAAAGATTCTAGAGATCAACTTGATCATGTATCTTGATTTTTCTTGGATTCTTGTCTTGAATAAAACTTAGAAGCACTTGATCCTTTAGCATTATCAAGACATCCAACATCTTGCTTCTACATAGGAGTCATTTGACTTAATTCATCAACTGAAAAATCCTTCAACTATTTCTCGTCCTTGGAAAATTCTTTTTGCAAGAATCAACTGCATCTTTCATTCTTCCTCACTACGAGGTTGTGAAAACAAGACAACGATTGTACCTCAAAGCCCTACACTGGGGCAATGAAAGGCACCATGCATAAACCTCAAACGAACCTAGGGGCAGATTAGAAGTTCTCACCCAATAGGTTCCTTGCTACAAGGTCATGATGAAAGACAACGATTGTACCTTAAAGCCCTACACTGGGGCAACGAAAGGCACCATGCAAAAACCTCAAGTGAACCTAGGGGCAGATTAGAAGTTTTCACCCAATAGGTTCCCAGCTACAAGGTCATGACGAAAGATAACAATTGGTACCTTGAAGCCTCACACTAGGGCAATGAGGGGCATCGTGCATGAGCCTCAAGTGAACATAGGGGCAGATAAAAAGTTCTCATCCGTCGATGTTTTTAAACAAGAAAAAAAAGGGGGGGAGACAAACCCTGGAATTTCAATAGATTGATTAAATGTCAAACGGCTCCATTGTCGTCACTGCAAAATGGTCAAGTGACTAAATCAAACAGAACATACACTCTGAGGGAGTTCTCGGAAAGATTTTCAAAAGATAGGATAAGGTTGCATGAATTATCACCTTTTTCAAAAGGACAGTCATTCTGTGTTTTCCAAAAAAATTAAATCAAAATCAAAATCACAAAATAGGGAAAGAATGTCCTGAACATTGTACAACTTTCCATTGCATTGCATTGTTTCATGTGCGGTCAGCATTACCAAATTTCACAACAAAGGTTGCATGCGTCTGCATCCCTAGAAATCATGTTAACTGCATAGATTTCCTACATCTCGTGTCCAATCTTTTTGGATGACCTGCCCTCTCGATGAGTCGATCTCTTGCTTTCTCATAAAGGTGGACCCTTGGGTACTAGTACCTATCACCTTTAGAGGACTATATGTCCTCGCCATCAGAGGACTGCACATCCTCGCCTGCAGAGGGTTGCACGCCCTCGCCTTTAGAGGGCTACGCGTCCTCATTTTCAGTGTGCTCCATATCCACACCTTAAGAGAATATAAGGTCCTTTGCCCTTAGATGCTTAACCGAGACTTGCGCTCCCGGTTAAGGGGCCAGTAGTTTCCTTTTATCAGTTCCTGGGCCACCCCTTGATATTGGAGGGCAACCAACTGTGCGAGCACATCCAGAGAGGGAGACTATCACGCATCTACTATGCATACCGGGGCAAGATTTCACCCGTGCCGCTGCAAAAAGACGAGTGCGGATCATGCGCACCAACATGACCAATCTTACGTGGATATGGATGACGTTGCTATTTAGCAACATTCTGCCCAGCGACCACAATGCCAATCTCCGCCTGCAGATGTATCGGTTGGTCTGTGCCGTCATGACATAGGTAACTATGCACATGGCTCAATTGATTTCTGATGTCATCTATTGTTTGCAGGGATCACGCCCACAAGACGCCCAGTGGACCCAAAGAAGTCCAACAAGGCCCTGGGGTTTCCAGCTCAGGTTACGGGCCTCTATAGTCCTACAGGGTGCCCGTTCCCCCGACAAGGTCACGTCATCATGGCATAGGTAAGTATGCACATCGCTCAACTGATTTTTGATTTCATCTATTGTTTGCAGGGATCGCGCCTGCAAGACACCCAGTGGACCCGATGAAGTCCAGCAGGGTCTTGGAGTTGTCAAGCTCTAATTACGGGTCTCTGTCAGTTCTACGGAGTGCCTGTCACCTCCAGCAAGGGCATCAAGCCCCCTACTAATCGAGCTTTCATCAAAAAGTACTGCGTCCCCAGGTAGGCACAGGGCGAAATACCACAGCAGCCTGGGGATGGCCGGCAGCGGGCAACCGACGCACCGCCATCACCTCTAGGGTTCACCTCAGCTCATCCACAAAAAGGTTAGAGCGTTGCTTACGACCCATGGCCAACCAATAGGCGACCAAGTCCAAAGCCAAAGGTAAGCAAAGTACTAGGTCCGTGACCAACAAGCCATCACGCGTCTAGCTCAAGACGTTAAAGAAGCGCTACTAGGAGGCAACCTAGTACCTTTTAAATCTCTACTTGTTATTTGATCACCTTTGTTTCTCAAGTCATAGCAGGACACACCTAGTTGCTCATGATCCTAGGAATTTAAATAAAACAAGCACAAGCTCGGAAGGTAGTCATACCTCACAATATATATATATGTATGTTTAGGTAGAAAGATACCTTGGATATGCATGTATGTAGGAAAAATACTTCACAAAAATATACGTATGTTTAGGTAGCAAAATACTTCATGAAAAAAAAAGAGCAAAGAGAGCGAGCAAGAAAAGAATAAGAAGGAAGAAAAAAAAATAGAAAATAAAAAAATAATAATAAAAAGTTATCTAGCTAAAAAACAACATGCTTGTGAAAAGAGATAATTTCCAACTTTTCTTTGAAAGATTTTACTGATCTTAACCAGTTTTTGAAAAAAATGTGTGTACACACTTGAAGAGTGAATGCTGTGAAAATTTTCCGAATGCCCAAAATGGACTCGGATGAATGCATGATTTGATAAAAGAACATATTTTGGAAACACTGGGTTGACTAAAAATAGAGGAAATGAATCCTGAGCCCTAGCATCACATGACCATAAAAATTTGACACTTGAGCGTCCACGTAGATGCTAGCATGACCAGTTTTGCATAAAATTTCCTAATCATCATTGTTGCATGTATATCATGGAAATAATGTGGGACGTCCCCTTTATCCCCGAACCGCTGGCCAAACCCTGACATATATCGTGACCAACCGTTCTACAAGCCTTGAGCCAAAATCCCAACTTATCATGAACCTTGACCCAGGGTGAGAATGTCAATCCTTGCCCTCGGAAGAAAACACAAAGAGAAGGAAAATTCCCAATCCAAGAAAGGGAGAAGACACAAGAAAAGAAAGAAAATTCCCAATCAAAGAGTGGGAGTAAGCAAAAAAGAAAGAAAAATTCTCAATCAAGGATCGGAAGAAAACAGAAGAAACATGCAGAAAGGTCTTTAGACCAGACAATATCTGAACAATACAAAATTGTCACCAAATAAACAAAAAAAAAGAGAGAAAGGAAACCATGACCTAAAGTGGTCCTCTCCCTTTGATTACCAACCAAAATCTTGTGCGCTAGCGACTTTCTCGCCCCGCACTAAACAAAAATAGAAAAGGAAAAGGCCCAAAAACACTCAAAGCCAAATTTCCCACCAAAATAACCCATTCCCAAGGAAAGTCCTATTGATCCATGATCACGCATGTAATCTTTGATTTGATAGGAAATGATTTGCAAAATCAAGTCATGACATATCTATGGTTCGGAATTTGGATAAAACACTTACCTTTGTGAGATTGATACACTTTGAGTGATTTTCTTCTATTTTTGTTGAACCCAGTGCTTCCTCTAAATGGTCATTTATAAACGAAATGCTAATATCCAAAATCTCATTTACGGTTATGAGAAAATTTAATCAGCATACTCTCCTTCCCCGATAGACACATCATTTTTCATCCAAAAAACATTTGATGCTCTGATCAGCTGGAAGTTTTTTGTCTCTTTACTAAAGCATGTTCGCATTTTAGTGAAGAAAACACTGAGACTATTTTTAGTCTCACAGTTATCAAGAACTACGTAGGTCTAAGTTCCTCATCACAAATTGAGGATACGTAGGAGCAAAAGCCCTGCTTTTGTCGACCACCCCACCTTTTGTTACCATGACCTGAGAGTCCGGGGGCATGCGGAGCCACATGACCGTGGGATCCCCAAATTCGTATGTTCCATCATTTATCATTTGTATGCTATCTCATTTTTTTAAACTGGGGGACTAACGTTTGTTTTGTTTTGATTGACTTTTGTTTTGTGCATACATGTCGTTTGAACTGTTACGTTAGTATTTACTTCATTGTTGTCAATAGTGTTTGTTGAAGTTCCAGAATCGTGTAGAATTTTTCATTTTTAGGAACATCGTCCAAAATAAGAATAAAATGAACCAAAATCATGATAAAAAGAAAGAAGCGTTGTGAATAAAATGTCTACGTATATAAAGAAAAAGAAAAATGTTTCTCATATATGTATGTAGAAGGAAAATGTGTATAGAAGGATTTTTGCGTGTGTAAATAATGTGTGAAAAGAAATCCTTGTGGGTGTGAGCAACGAGTGTATATAAAGAAATTTTTGTATGAACCACAGGTGTGTGTTGGGAAAAACCAAAAAATCTTTGAACATGAATAGGGTTTGTATATAGACTGTGTGATGTAAAGAGAAAGAGTTCTAATGCGTGTACAGAAAAAGTTCGTCATGTATAAGAATGTAGATGTACAAAGAAAAGTTTTGTGAATATAAAAATGAAACAAAAAGGAAAAAGAAAGGAAGACCTCGAAGGTCGATATGTTATAGTTAAGAAGCATAAATCATTCGTAAAAGAGCAAACATATCTTCTGGAAACAAGGGACTGGCGCTAAGAGTTTATTTTCCGAAATAAGAATGGATGAATTCATTGAACTGATGGGAGAACATAATTTGGAAACATTGGGTCTGTTTGTGTAAATTCCCAATCGTAGTATCATAAGGCCATAAATGGAATGCTTGAGTGTCCACCTGGCTGTAGCCATGACTAATTCTGCACGTTGTTTTCAAATCATCATTGTCACGCATGCCTTGTGGAATAATATGGAAGTTCGGCCCGAGACCGACACCTTGACACCCAAATTTGTTTTGCCCCCGATATTGAGATCGGGCTCCCACGATAAAAACCCCTATTGAGACGCAACCTTAGAATCTTTTGAACCTTGACCTATCAAAAGAAATCCCCATCCTTTCCCCTGAAGCAAAGGATAGCGGAATCTCCTCAAGGGAGGGCGAATAGAATTCTAAAACCAGATTTCCCAAAGAAAGGAATGGAGAAGGAGAAAATAGAAAGAAAGAAAAGAAAAAGATGAAAATAAAGAAAAGAACAATGAAAAAGAAAGAAAAAGAAGGATTCTGATCGAAGATCGAAGGGAAATAAAAATGGAAAATTGGAGGAAAACAGAGTAATTCCCAATTAATGCAAGAAAGAGAATAGAGAACCTTCAGACCAGATAAATTTTCGGCAAGATAAGTGACCGCCGGCAAAGGAAAACCCATTTTTGGTGTCTCTTCCTTTCGAATTGCCATTCAAAGTCATTCTCGACTGGCGATATCCCGCCCCACATAAGAGGAAAAGACCGAAACACCCAGCTTCCTCTCCATAAACACTACCCTCGAGAAAATCCTATTGGTCCATGATCGTACGTTTGATCTTTGATTCGATAGGAAATCGTGTGCAAAATAAAGTCATGGTGCAGTTATGGTTTGGGAATAGGGTGAAACACTTGCCTGTGTGATTTTTATACACTATGAGTGATTTATTTTCAGCTTAGCCCGATGTTTCCACTAAATGTTCATTTAAAAGCTAAATGTTGACATCCTGCCCTTCAATTTCGGTTACAAGGAAGATTAACCTTGGCATGAGTATATTGTTTCTCCATCCTCTCCTCGTCTTTTTTTCGGAGCCCCATGAATTGTGTTTTCGTTCATGCATCCTCCACCCACGAGTTTGGAGCCATGTGTACTTAGTGCAATTCTCCATCCTCGCCTTTTTTTCGGATCCCCATGAATTGCGTTTTCGTTCATGCATCCTCCACCCACGAGTTTAGAGCCATGCGTAGTGATTGCTTAGTGCAATTCTCCATCCTCGCATTTTTTTGGAGTCCCATGAATTGCGTTTTCGTTCATGCATCCTTCACCCACGAGTTTGGAGCCATGCATAGTGATTGCATAGTGCAATTCTCCATTCTCAACCCTTTTTCAGAGCCCCATGAATTGCGTTTTCGTTCATGAATCCTCCACCCACGAGTTTGGAGCCATGCGTAGGGATTTCTTAGAGCAATTCTCCATCCTCACCTTTTTTTTGGAGCCCCATGAATTGCGTTTTCGTTCATGCATCCTCCACCCACGAGTTTGGAGCCATGCGTAGTGATTGCTTAGTGCAATTCTCCATCCTCGCCTTTTTTTTCGGAGCCCCATGAATTGCGTTTTCGTTCATGCATCCTCCACCCACGAGTTTGGAGCCATGCGTAGTGATTGCTTAGTGCAATTCTCCATCCTCGCCTTTTTTTCGGAGCCCCATCAATTGCGTTTTCGTTCATGCATCCTCCACCCACGAGTTTGGAGCCATGCTTCATGATTGACTAGTGAGGACCCTCTAGTGCAATCCTCCATCCTCGCCTTTTTTCGGAGCCCCATGAATTGCATTTTCGTTCATGCATCCTCCACCCGAAGAGTTTGGAACTATGCTTCATGATTCACTAGTGAGGACCCTCTAGTGCAATCCTCCATTCTCGCCTTATTTCTGGAGCCCCATGAATTGCGTTTTCGTTCATGCATCCTCCACCCAAAGACTTTGGGGCTATGCTTCATGATTGACTAGTGAGGACCCTCTAGTGCAATCCTCCATCCTTGCCTTTTTTCGGAGCCCCATGAATTGCGTTTTCGTTCATGCATCCTCCACCCAAAGAATTTGGAGCTATGCTTCATGATTGACTAGTGAGGACCCTCTAGTGCCATCCTCCATTCTCGCCTTTTTTCCGGAGCCCCATGAATTGCGTTTTCGTTCATGCATCCTCCACCCAAGGAGTTTGGATCTATGCTTCCTGATGGACTCGTGAGGACCCTCTAGTGTAATCCTCCATTCTCCAGGGTTTTTCATCGTCAAGTGCGGATCCTCTTGACTGGGAAATGTGATCTTTGTTATTTTCCCGATTGATTCCTTTGCCAAACGTGTATATGTATATTATGATATTGTTGTTTTTGTTGTTGTTTGTATTTTGTTTTGTGTTGTGTAGAAAAAGAAGGAGTAGAGACGAGAGTCGTCATAGACTAGTCACGGAAAGGGCAAGAAGGACGAAATCAGTGTCTTATCTTTGCTTTCCTCTTATCTCCGATAAAAGGTAAGTAAAAAGGGGCAACTGTCATACCCTAATTTGGTCCGGGGATAATTACTTGATAATATGCAACCTTTGATCGGCCGCTTTGAGATACTTTGCATCCTTTGTTTCACAATATGTGAAGTCCCGAGACATGCCGGAAATCAAAAGGAAGCAGGCTTACGCGATCCGTGAAATTCCGTAATGTGGCGGAAACCAAAAGGAGGTGTTGTTACGCAATCCGTGAGTTTTCGTAACTTCTTCGAAAGCTAAAAAAGACTAAATACATGATCCGTAAGGATCCGTAACCTTACGGAAAGAAAATAAGTATCGTTACGAAATTCGTAAAGTTTCATAACGTTACAGAAAAAGAATCACCAAAAAAGGTAAAGGGGGGGTGAACTTATCAAGATAGGGGTGTAAATAGAAATTCAAATCTAGGCCCTTCCGGAACATTTTGGAAGTTGGGTTGCTTAAGGAGGAAGCAACCCAACTTCCAAAATACACCTTGGAAGTTAACTCCTATAGATTGAAGAACGAAATTTTATTGCTAAAATGAAAAGTCAGAACTGGAATTGCAAAAAAAAAAAAAACGAAAATAAAGGAGAAAGAGAAGAGAAGAGAAAAGGCAAGAGAGAGGCTAAACTAGAACCTTGGTGTTGTTATATAGTTTTCCAGCCCCAAAGCTTACAAATCTGTTTTAAATCCAAGCCCATAAAAAAAATCTAGATAAGATAAGATAAGATAAGATCTAGATGAAATAATATCTTGATGAGATCAAATCTAAATAATATCTAGATAAGATAAGATCTAATTTTGTAGAATAAAATAGTCTGCCCTCTTCAAGTCCAAGCCCAATTCTGGATTCAAGCCCAATGCTTCATGAATTCCTAAAATTAGATTAAAAACATTAAATTAGCTGAATGGGCCCAAATAATAAAATTTCCTAATTAATTTGACAATTAAGATTAATCAGTACTTAAAATGGTGCAAAAAGGGCTAAGAAATAGGAGAAAATAATGGCACATCAAAACCCCCCATACTTAGCCTTTTGCACTCCTGGGCAAAATGAAATAAAGAACAAAATCCAAGGATATCAAAGAGAGACAAACAAAAACATTTACATATTTCTCAATGAACATCAAGGAATGGGTAACATCTAACATGAAGAGATCCAAAGAGTCAAGACATTCGTGAAAATCATCCAAGCAACCCACTCATGGCAAAATAGTTAATCAGCTCAATAATGAAAAATGATTAAGCCTCATAAGATACACACTCTATCTCTCAAGTGTCTAGGCTACTGTTTACTCTTGAAGCACCTATGAAAACAAACACCACATAGACTTGGCAAAGTTCTAAAATTGACAAACAACTTGACAAAAACATGCACATGAGGATCAAAAGGTTTTTAAAGGTTGTAATGGAGTCAAGGACAAGGTAGGGAAAAAATAAGGAATAAGTAGCTAAATCCCAAAGGAATAAAGGAGCAATGGGGAATAAGTGGAAATTAAGCACAATTAGTAAACCTAAACCCTCCAATATCAAAAAAATCAACCAAGGCTCCCAAATCAAGTCCTCATAACAAAACTTCATTTATTCAACTTCACTTCTTTTTTTTTTTTTTTTGAACAGTACGACTTTGCAGAATTTGCAGCAATTGACAATTTTTATATAATAAAGAGTACGAATTTGAAGATTAAAACAAAAACTAGGCAATATATATAAATCAAGCATGGCCAAAATAAAACATTAAGCATTGCCAAAAATCATATCTTCCAATGAAACATACCCCCCCACACTTATTCCCAGCTTATTCCCAAAACAATTCCAAAGCTCCAAAATTCCTTAAGGGTAAGGTGATATCATGGTTTTTCACTTAAGGCTTGTAATGAGCTTCAAAACAAAGAAAGGGGAACAAAATTGCCTAAATCATTTCCAAATATGCATGTGAATTAGGAAGCATCAACAAGAATCAAGCCAAGGCTATTGTGCAAGCAATCAATCGGGCAAAACACACCAAAAGGTTATGATGATGGATGGCTCAAAATATCACAAAGGTAAACTTATCACTTTCAAATTGAGCTTTCAAAACTATCATGACATGTAGAGGAAAAACAAGGATTTCAAATCACAAAATGTCAAGAGACTTTTATTTTCAGAACAATTACCCATTTCTTGAACATATCCTATAATTCAAAGAAAAATATGCGAAGTTGTACATGCAAACAGAGTTGACCTAAAATGTTAAACTAGAAACCCAACAAAACTAACAAATTTAAACAAAACTAACAAAACTAGCAAAACCAAAACCAAAGAACACCCCCCCCCCCCATACTTAAACAACACATTGTCCTCAATGTAGCACAATTAAAAGATTAAAAGCAATTAAACCATCAAATAGAATCGGACAAATGTAATAAAAGTAAAGGAGGAGATAGGAAAAGAAAAACTCCCTAAGTCATGGTGGAAAAGAAGTAAGTTGAAGTAAGGAGATCTTTTGAGCAAGGACAACCCCCAATGTGTAATTGGATGCATTGCACATTAGCTCAAATTGCGATATCCAATCAGGTACCTGAATGATAGGGGTGGTAGTCAATGCTCTTTTGAGGCAATGAAAGACCTCTTTGCATTTATCATTAAAGTCAAACTCCACCTCCTTTTGCAACAAGTTGGATAGTGGAAGGGCTACCTTGCTAAAATCTCTTATAAAGCGCCTGCAGAATCCTGCATGACTGAGAAAAGATCGCACCTCTCGCACGCAAGAGGGGTAAGGCAATTGTGAAATAACATAAATTTTTACAGGATCAACTTCAATGCCCTTATTGTAAGTAATGTGGCCTAAAACTATACCTTGCTCAACCATAAAATGACATTTTTCAAAATTAAGAACAAGGTTAGTTTCAATGCATCTATTCAAAACCTTTTCCAGACTATCCAAACAAATATGAAAAGAGGATTCATATACAGTGAAATCATCCATAAACACCTCTATGCAATTTTCTAAAAAATCACTAAAACTACTAATCATGCACCGCTGGAAGGTACCAGGGGCATTGCACAGACCGAAAGGCATCCTCTTATAGGCAAAAGTGCCGAAGGGGCAGGTGAATGCGGTCTTTTCCTGATCCTCAGGAGCAATAGTGATTTGCATATAACCAGAAAAACCATCAAGGAAACAGTAGTGAGATTTACCTACCAGGCGTTCAAGCATCTGATCAATGAATGCAGTGGAAAATGGTCCTTTTTGGTAACCTGGTTCAGCCTCCTATAGTCGATGCAGACTCTCCAACTGTTCTGCACCCAAGTAGGAATCAACTCCTCCTTCTCATTTTTTATCACGGGAGGCCAGTTTTCTTCGGGACTCACCCATTGGCTATCAGAGGTATGATAAATGATTCCAGCTTGCAAAAGCTTGGTTACCTCCTTCTTCACTACATCAAGAATCATCGGGTTGAGTCTTCTCTGTGGTTGTCTTACTGGTTTAGCCCCATCTTCTAAATTTATCCGATGCATACATGAGGATGGGCTAATACCAGGAATGTCTGCCAGGGTCCAGCCTATAGCCATCTTATGCTTCTTGAGAACAGATAACAACTTCTCCTCTTGCTCATCAGCAAGGGAGGCAGATATAATTACTGAAAAACTTTTGCTATCATCCAAGTAAGCATGTTTTAAATTTGATGGCAGAGGCTTCAATTCTGGTGTGGGCGGCTGGATAGTGGTAGAAAGAGATGGTTTCTCAGCTTGTACCTCATAAAAAAAGTCAGAGGTATGTGTACTTCCTGAAACATGGTTAGTTCTATCTGACTCTATAAAATGAATCTCAAGAGGTAAAACATCACCAAACATGTAATCAATATCAAATTCAAATTCACTCTTAGCATCAAATTCAGACATATGATCAAGTACAAATTCAGATTCAATGCATGAAGAGTGACAGGCATGTAGATTAGAATGAAGATCAGTCATGTATTCATCAACAATATGGTCAATTATTTCAACACGAAATACAGAAAGATCTTCAGATGGGTGTTTCATAGCATCAAGAATATTAAAATGAAAGTTATATCACCAAACTCCATAGATAGTGTGCCTGCATAACATCTATCTTAGTTCTAGCATTTTTCATAAAAGGTCTCCCTAGAATGATGGGAACTGATCCTTTAGAAAATCCCTCCTTCATATTCAAAATATAAAAATCAACAAGGAAAATCAGTTCACCAACTCTAACTAGGACATCCTCTATGAAACCAGCAGGATAGGCAACACTTCTATTAGCTAAATGAATTACCACATCAGTTGACTGCAAAGGACCTAGAGATAGAGAATTAAAAATAGACAGAGGCATAACACTAACAGAAGCTCCTAAATCTAGCATGGCATTGTCAAACTTATTGTTCCCTACAATACAAGGTATGCTGAATGTACCTGAATCTTTACATTTTTTAGGGATTTGGGGAACAGATTTACCAATCAATGTGGAGACATTTCTGCCCATACTAATTCTTTCACTTCCTTTAAGCTTCCGCTTATTGGTGCATAGCTCCTTCAAGAATTTAGCACATCTTGGAATTTGCTTTATTGCATCCAGCAAAGGTATGTTTACCTCTACTTTTCTAAATGTTTCCAAGATATCCTTCTTTACCTCTTCCATTTTTTGTTGGAAATTGCTCTTGGAGGGAATGGAAGAGGGATATGTTGCTTCTCTTTAGATTCACCTGCATAGAAATTGTTTGGTAACTTACTCTTTAAATGTTTGTCATCATCTTTTTCTGGAGTAGAGTGAAGTTGGGCTGGTTCATTTGCGGATGAGGAATATGCTGCTGGTTGAGGTTCTTGACACTGCTTTCCCGATCTCAATGTAATGGCACTCACGTTTTTGGGATTCTGGACAGATTGAGAAGGTAATCTGTCAAAATTCTGGGACTGTTGCTGATTTAACTGTGTAGCCAATTGTCCCATCTGATTAGTTAAGCTCTGAATGGAGGCTCTGGTCTCTTGTTGAAACTGCATGTTTTGCATAGTCATTTTCCTTATAAGTTCTTCAAGGGAAGATTGTGGAGGAGCCTCAACTGTTTGTTGTTTCTAGGGCAGTTGTTGTTGTTGCTGCTGGATTGGTGGAGGAACGTATGGTCTGCTTGGGCCAGCAGCATTTTGAAAATAAGGTTGTTGTTGTTGTTGCTGCTGCTTGTCATACCCTAATTTCGTCCGGGGACCATCTGTTTGGTGGGATGCAACTTCGCTTGACCACTTCGAGGTACTTGACACCCATCGTTAGGCAATCCGTGAAGTTCCACGACATGTCGGGAGTCGAAAGGAAGCGTTAATGCGCAATCCGTAAAGTTCCGTAACATTCCAGAAGCCAAAGAGGGGACGATTGCATAATTCGTAAGGTTTCATGACATTATGGAAAGGAAACAAGTATCGTTACGTAATTCGTAAAGTTTCGTAACGTTACGGAAAAAGAACCAGCAAAAAAGGGCACAGGGGGTGTATTTAGTAAACATAGGTGTGCAAATAGCAATCAGGCCCACTTGGGCCTTCCAGGATGTTCCAACAAAAGGCGGTGCCTTCTGGTGGAAGCAAACCAGCTCGCCTGGCGAGCTGGGCGGCAACCACCTCCCTCTTTTCCCCTATAAACAGGGAAAGGAGGGTAGAACAAATTCGTTCAACCCTCCTGATATCTGAGATTCACTTAAACTTAGTGAGAAAAATTGTTTCCGTGAAGAAAATGCAAGCCGAGCGGCTTCCGTAACACTTCCGAGACGTTTCCGTGGGCGATTTCGTGAAGATTTTCCACCGTTCTTCATCATTCTTCGTTCGTTCTTCGTCGTTCTTCGGTCTTCAACCGGCAAGTTCCCGAAATCTAACCTTTCAATTCATTCTATGTACCCTTAGTGGTCCCCACTTGTTTCGCATTGTCATACCCTAATTTCGTCCGGGGACCATTGTTTGATGGCATGCAACCTTTGTTTGACCGCTTCGAGGTACTTGGCACCCTTTGTTGCACAATACGTGAAGTTCTGAGACATGCCGAAAATCAAAAGGAAGCATTGTTACACAATCCGTGAAATTTCGTAACATGCCGAAAATAAAAAAGAAGTATTGTTAAGCAATCCGTGAGTTTCCGTAACATTCCGAAAGCTAAAAAAGGAGTAATTACATGACCCGTAAGGTTTCGTAACCTTACAGAAAGAAAACAAGTATCGTTACGAAATTCGTAAAGTTTCGTAACGTTACAGAAAAAGAATCACCAAAAAAGCAAAGGGGGGTGTATTTAGTAAAAAAAGGGGTGCAAATAGAAACCAAACCCACTTGGGCCTTCCAGGATGTTCCTCCAGAAGGAAGCAACCTGGCTCGCCCAAGCGAGCTGGGTGGCAAGCTCCTCCCCTATTTTCCTATAAATAGAGGGAGGAGTGAGGGAGAAAGGGTTCAACCCTTCTGGCACTTCGTAATCACATAAAATTAGTGAGGAAAATTTTTTCCATGAAGAAAATCCAAGCCGAGGCACTTCCGTAACGTTTCCATAACGTTTCCGTGGGTGATTTCGTGAAGATTTTCAACCGTCGTTCGTCGTTCGTTCTTCGTCGTTTTTCGGTCTTCAACCGGTAAGTTCCCGAAATCGAACTTTTCAATTCATTCTATGTACCCTTGGTGGTCCCCATTTGTTTCGCGTACTTTTATTCTCGTTTCATTTACTTTCCATACCCCCTTTTGACGTGCTTTAGTCATTTACTTTTGTCATTTTCTCGCCTAATTAGAAAATAAAATAAATTTCCACCGATCATTTGATTTGTAATATCCGTTAATTTCTGTTAAAATGAAATCCAACCGTTTGGTCATGCCGTAACCACGTTGGAAACCAAAAAAAGGTAAAATAATAATATAATAATCAAAAAATATCTTTTAGTAAAATAAACCAAAAAAATCAATCGGACATTTCTCTTTGGGATTTCTCTTTCTTAATTGAATTGACTAATAACTAAAGTGAAACTAAGGCTAAAATCAACTCGCAAAGTCAAGCTCGTCCACAAAAATCACTAAAAAGGATTTTAAGGTTCGATACCTCAGTTTTTCTCACCAAGTAAAAATGGGTCATTTTAAGGTCCAACGCCTTAAAAGGACCTCCTTCCAAGTAAAAAGAATCGCTTGATTTGCCCTTTAGAAAGAACTACGTAGGTCTGATTTCCTCTTCGATGGAGGGTACGTAGGAGCAAGAGCCCCGCTTTTTTCGACCTCAAAAATAAACAAGAAATAAAAGTTTAGGTACACAATTCTAATCTAAGGCAATTATCCTTTGGGACAAACGTGAGAGGTGCTAATACCTTCCTCAAACGTAAATACATCTCTCGAATCTGGAATATTCTTCATGATCGGTTTCCTTCGGTTTTTCCAACGTTTTCCACAAATAAAAGTTAGTGGCGACTCTGTGCATTTTCTTCCCTTGGAAGACGCACCCGTGAGCCTCGCCTCGCTCGCTCGCAAAAGGGTAGGTTGCGACAGTTGGCGACTCCACTAGGGACTGTTTTTGTGAGTTAGGCCTATTTTAGGAAAGTGTGGAATTGTGAAACTTTGTGTGTGCATTTTTTGAACTGTGTAAATATAATAAATGCTATCTTTTCCACATTTTTACACTGCATTCTAAGCACCCACGGGTTTGAGTAAAAAAGGGGCCCTATACCCGGGTCCATGGGAATCTAAGGAGTGGAGGTGAATCTATGGTCATGCTAGGTCTCTGACTTGCTTGATAATAGTGAAACCTCGTCTAGAGCTTTCTCTCTTTATAATGTGTTGTCGCTGGTATTCCATACTGCCGCAATATTATTATCTTGAGTGATGATACCTCTAGAAAACAGCCATGTGAGATATGGATCGTTGGGAGTAGTTATTAGAGACCCCTAGATATTATCCTATAGGTCCCCAAATAGGGGCATGGAGCAAACACGCTCTGTGCCATTTGTTCTCATGCATTCTTCTACGAATAGCACGTAAATTATAGTTTTGCCGTATAGCTAGTGATATCTTGTCTCTTTAGAGTAATGTGTCACTTTTTAATGCATACGTTGGGGCACCTCCAAAGGCAAGCATTCCGCAAAGTGTACGAAAAGATTTTAGATTTGACCACAGCGGAGGTATTTACGAAAGTCGTTGTATCCCTCGCCCAATACTATGACCAGCCGTTGAGATGCTTCACGTTTGGGGACTTCCAAATAGTATCGACTGTTGAAGAATTTGAGGAGATATTAGGATGCCCTCTTGGGGGAAGAAAACCGTATCTTTTCTCCGGGTTTCTTCCCTCCTTGAGCAAGATTGCAGCTATGGTCGGAGATTCAGCGAGAGAGTTGGATCGTATGAAGCAAACTCGAAACGGCGTAGTGGGCCTACCACGGAAATACTTGGAAGGCAAGGCAAGGGATATGGCGAGTCAAGAAGAGTGGGTCCCGTTTACGGATATACTAGCTTTGCTGATCTTTAAGGTTGTCCTCTTTTCAAACATGGACGGTTTGGTGGACCTAGCCGTAATTGATGCTTTCCTTGCATATCACCATAGCAAGGAGAGCCCGGTGGTAGCTATCTTGGCGAACTTATTTGATATATTTGACCGAAGGTGCGAGAAGAATAGCGCACGGATTGTCTGCTGTTTACCCGCTCTTTGTGTGTGGTTGGTTTTGCACTTATTCCAACAAGACATAAGGCACCCGTGTTCGCTTCAAAGTTATCGCTCGTGCGTCGAAAAGAGAAGAGTAGATTGGGACCAATACTTGGCTGGGATAGGAGGCAACACAATCAACTGGTTTCCTCGATGGAAGGAAGGAAAGGAGGGAGTTCTCTTTTCATGTGGGGACTACCCAAACGTTCCGTTGATAGGGATGAGGGGTTGTATTAACTATAATCCCGCACTTGCTATAAGAAAGTTAGGGTACCCCATGAGGGGAGCACCGACGGAAGAGAGCCTCTCGTCCTTCCTTGTGAGAGATTTCGGCGTGCAAAGTTTCAAGATTGTACAAAGAGTCCACAAGGCGTGGGAAAGCTCGTTAAGGAAAGATAAAGAACTTAGGGGCATCCGTAATGGCATCATCGGTGGTTCTCATGAATGCCTAAGAGTTCATACACGAGGGTTAGATTGGCTCTCCAAGTTGAAAATTATCAACGAGGAGAACTTCGAAGCTCCGGAAGAGGATGAAGAAGTCCAAGCTCTAAAATCAGAGCTAGGAAAGGCAAGACTCGCCAAAGAAAAATTCAAGTTAGTCGCTACATACATCCGGAAAGAGTGTGCCGAATTACGAGAGGAAAATGCGGCAACCGCAAGAGCCCTCGAACGAGAAACCAAGAGGGCTCGCAAGGAAGAGCATGGCTGAGATAAATTCCGAGGAGCTTTGTGGGGCAGCAACAATGAGCTTTGTTTTTTGTCTTGACTGGTATAGATGTGAGGGTCGATTCTTTGAGGATCCTAACAATGAGGGTTTGATAATCGATTTTGACCGAGAAGTAAGTCAAACAATAAACGAAGAAGAGGAAGAGGATGTCCTTTCACCAGAGTTGGAGAGGTTGATTGCTCAGGAAGAACGCGAAATGAAGCCTCACCAAGAGGAAACTGAACTGATAAACTTAGAGACCGGGGAGGGAAAGAAAGAAGTGAAAGTAGGAACTGGTATGACCGCACCTATCTGCCAAGGTTTGATAACCCTTCTTGAAGAATATCAAGACATCTTTGCGTGGTCGTACCAAGACATGTCAGGTCTGGACCTCGACATTGTGCAGCATAAGTTGCCATTGAATCCTGGGTCTTCCCCGGTTAAGCAAAAACTATGAAGGATGAGACCCGAAATGTCTTTGAAAATTAAAGAAGAAGTGCGAAAGCAGCTCGATGCGGGTTTCTTGGCTGTAGCTCGATACCCGGAGTGGGTAGCCAACATTGTCCCGGTCCCAAAAAAGGACGGCAAAGTACGTATGTGTGTAGACTCGATGCGGGTTTCTTGGATGTGGCTCGATACCCGGAGCGGGTATCCAACATTGTCCCGGTCCCATAAAAGGACGGCAAAGTACCAATGTGCGTAGACTATCGGGACTTAAACCGAGCCAGTCCTAAAGACAATTTTCCCTTGCCACACATTGATATACTGGTAGATAATACAGCCAAGTTCGCCCTTTTCTCCTTTATGGATGGTTTCTCAGGGTATAATCAGATAAAGATGGCATCCGAAGATGTGGAGAAGACTACTTTCGTCACCCTATGGGGAATATTCTGCTACAAAGTGATGGCCTTCGAGCTAAAAAATGCTGGGGCAACCTATCAACGTGCCACGGTAGCGTTGTTCCACGACATGATGCATAAAGAGATAGAAGTCTATGTAGATGACATGATTGCCAAATCTCGGACCGAGGACAAACACCTCGTCAATCTGTGTAAGCTGTTTGGAAGGCTGCGGAAATACCAACTGAAACTAAACCCCGCCAAGTGCACCTTCGGGGTAAAATTGGGGAAGTTACTAGGATTTATCGTGAGCCAGAAAGGGATAGAGATAGATCCCGAGTAAGTGAAGGCCATTCTTGAAATGCCAGAGCCACGCACGGAGAAGCAGGTTCGAGGTTTCCTGGGCAGGTTGAATTACATCGCGAGATTTATCTCGCAACTCACCCCTACCTGCGAGCCCATCTTCAAACTATTGCGTAAGAACCAGGTGGTCCTATAGAACAGCGATTGCCAAGAGGCCTTCGAAAAAATCAAACAGAGCCTCGCAAATCCCCCGGTGCTCATGCCACCTGTAACAGGAAGACCTCTTTTCCTGTACATGACTGTGTTAGATGAGTCTATGGGGTGCGTGTTGGGTCAGCACGATGACTCTGGGAAAAAGGAACAAGCCATTTACTATTTAAACAAGAAGTTTACCGCCTATGAGATGAATTACTCAATGTTGGAAAGGACGTGTTGTGCCTTGGTATGGGCGTCACATCATCTTATGCAGTACATGCTCATTCATACCACGTGGCTTATTTCCAAAATGGATCCCGTGAAATACATCTTTGAGAAACCGGCCCTCACGAGACGAATCGCTAGGTGGAAGGTACTACTATCTGAATTCGATATTGTGTACGTCACCCAAAAGGCGATAAAGAGGAGCGCCTTGGCAAATTATTTTGCCCAAAAACCCCTCCAAGATTATCGGTCGATGCACCCCAAGTTCCCGGATGAAGACATCATGGCCCTATTCGAGAAGAAGCGGACGCACGAGGATATAGACAAATGGATTGTTTGTTTCGATGGGGCATCTAATGTTTTGGGCCATGGAGTAGGGGCAGTCCTTGTATCCCCAGATGATCAATGTATTCCTTTCACGACCAGGCTAGGTTTCAATTGTACCAACAATATGGCCGAATATGAAGTGTGCGCCCTTGGGATTCAAGCGGCCATTGATTTTGACGTAAAGCTACTCAAAGTGTATGGAGACTCGGCTTTGGTAATACGCCAATAGAGAGGAGAATGGGAAACTAGGGATCAAAAGTTGATACTCTATCAAACTCATATCTTGAAGTTAGCCTAATTCTTTGACGACATTTCTTTCCACCACATACCTCGGGAAGAGAACCAAATGGCCGATGCATTGGCCACCTTGGCATCCATGTTTCAACTTGCCCCACACGGGGATCTGCCGTACATTGAATTCAGATCTCGGGGCAAGCCAGCACATTGTTGTGCAATAGAGGAAGAGCGAGATGGGAAACCATGGTATTTTAACATCAAACAGTATGTCGAGAACAAAGAATATGCACCTGGGATTTCCGACAATGACAAAAGAATGTTAAGGAGATTGGCTACTAGTTTCTTTGTGAGTGGTACCATTCTGTACAAACGAAACCATGACATGACCCTCCTGCGATGCGTAGATGCCAAAGAGGCGAACTACATGATTGAGGAAATCCACGGGGGTTCATTTGGGACACATGCCAATGGGCATGCTATGGCCAGGAAGATCCTTAGAGCAGGTTATTACTGGCTCACTATGAAAAGCGATTGCTGCGCCCATGTAAGGAAATGCCATAAATGTCAAGCGAACACGGACAATGTCAATGTTTTGCAACATCCTCTGAATGTCATGTCTGTCCCTTGGCCTTTTTCCATGTGGGGGATAGATGTCATTGGGGCCATTGAACCCAAAGCTTCGAACGTTCATCGCTTCATTCTCGTGGCGATATATTATTTCACCAAATGGGTCGAAGCGGCTTCTTATTCCAATGTCACGAGGAGTATGGTGGTCTGATTCATAAAGAAGGAACTAATTTGTCGATACGGACTCCCTAGGAAGATCATTACTGAGAATGGCACCAATCTGAACAACAAAATGATGCAGGAAATGTGCGGGGATTTCAAGATCCAGCATCATAACTCCACCCCCTATCGGCCAAAGATGAACGGGGCTATAGAGGCTGCAAATAAAAATATTAAGAAGATTATTCAGAAGATGACGGTGTCATACAAAGATTGGCATGAGATGTTGCCTTTTGCCCTGGATGGATATCGCACCTCGGTACGAACTTCTACTAGGGCAACGCCGTATTCCTTGGTTTACGGGATGGAAGCGGTACTCCCATTTGAGGTAGAGGTCCCTTCCCAGAAGATACTAGCGGAATCGGGCCTAGAAGAATCAGAGTGGGCTCAAACATGCTATGACCAACTCAACCTTATTAAAGGTAAGCGTTTGACAGCCATGAGCCATGGGCGCCTGCATCAACAAAGGATAAAGAACGCGTTCAACAAGAAGGTACACCTGCGCAAGTTCAATCAGGGGGACCTTGTCCTGAAAAAGATATCCCACGCTGTTAAAGATAATCAAGGGAAGTGGGCCCCAAATTACGAAGGACCTTTCATTGTGAAAAAGGCTTTTTCTGGGGGGGCTCTGGTGCTCACCAACATGGATGGCAAGGAGCTACCCTCGCCCATGAACTCCGATGTCGTTAAGCGATATTACGCTTGAAATCTGGGGCAATGGAGGAAACCGCTACATGTTCTTTTTATTTTTGTGTTTGTGTCTTCTTGGTTTCCTCCAGGGATTCCTGTCCGTTGTAATTGTCTCGTCACAGTTCTTTAAAAGGGGAGAACATGGGTCTGAGGCTTCAGTCCTCACTTTGGTTTTAAACCATGTGCAGTTTGTAATAACCTGAGCCCTTTCGCTCAGTTCATGGGGTGCCCCAAGCGCTTAATTAAAACTGAACCTAACCAGCTCTCACTAAGAAGATTATCGCATTTGAAAACATTCATGCATACGCATACGCATGCATATTTTTGTGATAAAAGGGGCAGAATTGTCTTAGGCAACGGTCAGAGGTCGAGACAAAGTTAAAGGCAGAAACCAATCAAGGTAAGACGACGATGCGATCACGGTTTGCCACGCATTGTTATTTCTTACTTTCAAGTACTTAGGGACGGACGCAAGGAGAGGCTAGGGACACGACCAATAGATCGTCATCCTTTGCCTAGCCCGGGACAAACGGAAAGCGCTGCTGCAAAGCAGCCTAGTATCCTTTAAAATCTCCAGTAATTATTGTTGTTGTGTCTATAAAGTAAGTATTAGATGCCTAATCTACCCTGAGGGGTTTCGAGTAAGCGAACGCTGACTCTTAGGAGTCATACTTATTTCCTCCCAAAATAAATAAATAAATAAATAATAATGTAGGTTAGCTCGCCTGGGCAAGCTGAGCTCGCCTGGGCGAGCAACCCCTGCACGAAATGGGTAAAAAGGGGGAAGGGGGAAGGTTTCTGCACCAAAAACTCTTCCCCCCCCCCCCTCATTCAAAAAGAAAGCTACGGGAATCACCATTTTCGCAGCCCCTAGGTCACAATTTTTCGCGTTTTTTATTCCATTTTGCTCTATTATTCATCTCCAACAAGTAAGTACCTCATTCTTGGGATCTTTGGCTTTCCATTGATATATTTTGGTGCTCTAAGTTGCATGTGTTTGCTCAAAACGTGAGGGATTTATCCTTGAATTATTGCTTGTTTTTGTTGAATTGTGGGGTTGTAGGGTATGGCCTTAGGCCTAGGGTGCATTCTGAGATAATGGGGCATGCCACATTGCCCCCATTCCCTAGATTTTCATGCTTAAAACATGCGCCCACCAAGTGTTTGGTGAAATGCCTCAATGGCATTTGCGCATGATTTTGTGGAAATTAGCTTGCAAAACAGATTGTGCGCATTGTGAGTGTGTGGGTAGTTTGTAGAAGCTAGACTAAAGTGCCAAAAGGATGACTCATGCCTAGGAATATAAGTTTCCAGATTTGAATGTAAAAGATGCTTGAGTATTAGAATATGTTTGAGGAGTTTTTTGACTAGAATTCAAGGCTTGCTGCCTCATGAGGAATGCCTTGCGCTTAGATAGCATGAAAAAGCCCTTCGATAATATGTATGTATGTAAATATGTAGCATAAAATTCCTTGCAAAATGTTGAATAAAATGCCTTGCAAAATATGAATATATATAGCATGAAAATGCCTTGCGTAATATGAATACATATAGCATGAAGTGCCTTACAAAGTGTTTGGATGGGTAGCGTAAAAGTGTTTTTCAAAATATGTGTATTTGTGAGTAGGTAGCTGATGGAAGCTTTCTTGTGGAGCTTCTATGGAGGCTGGATCTTTGAGCTTCAATGAGGTCCTTTAATGGTGATTTTCCACCATGGAGATGCAGCGGAAGACAAAGGAGAAGAGGTGAGAGGAGGCGCCATCCATTAAGGAATAAGCCATGGAAGAAGGAGCTTCACCACCAAGATGACCCTTGGATAAGAAGCTTGGAGAGGATGCTTCAATGGAGGAAAAGAAAGAGGGAGAGAAAGAGAGAGGGGGGAGCACGAAATTGAAGGAAGAAAAAGGGAGAGAATTTGAACTTTGAGTTGTGTCTCACAAGACTCTCATTCATCAAAGTTACAACAAGTGTTACACATGCTTCTATTTATAAACTAGGTAGCTTCCTTGAGAAGCTTTCTTGAGAAAACTTCCTTGAGAAGCTTCTTTGAGAAAACTTCCTTGAGAAGCTAGAGCTTAGCTACACACACCCCTCTCATAACTAAGCTCACCTCCTTGAGAAGCTTCCTTAAGAAGATTCCTAAAGAAGCTAGAGCTTAGCTACACATACCTCTCTAATAGCTAAGCTCACCTCCTTGAGATGAGAAGCTAGAGCTTAGCTACACACCCCCTATAATAGCTAAGCTCACCCCCATGACAAAAAAACATGAAAATAACAAAAAAAGTCCTTATTACAAAGACAACTCAAAATGCCCCGAAATACAAGGCTAAAACCCTATACTACTAGAATGGCCAAAATACAAGGCCTAGACAAAGGAAAAACCTATTCTAATATTTACAAAGATAAGCGGGCTCATACTTAGCCCATGGGCTCGAAATCTACCCTAAGGCTCATGAGAACCCTAGGGCCTTTCCTTGGATCTCTAGCCCAATCTACTTGGAGTCTTCTAGCCAATGCCCTTGCGGGGTAGGATTGCATCAGTAGCAAAAGAAGCCTTCCAAAAAAAATGTGTGTATATATATAGGATGTAGCATGAAAAGGTTTGTCAAAAAATATGTACATGGATATGTGTCGTAAAATGCTTCTCACAAAATTTTTATGTGTGCAAATGCGTATGTGTCATAAAATAGCACGGGCCCAATATGATTATTTTATAAAGTGCATGTTGACACTCGCGCCATATGAGGTGTTGTTTGGCTCTTGTTTGTAATGATTGGTATATTTCTTGTAAACTAACTTTCCAAATGTTGTCCTCGCAGGAAATGCCACCAAGGAAGCTCTCCGCAATGAAATCTAGGAGGGACACCGCAGTCGAAGGAACCAGCGCCGCTCCTGAGTTTGAAAGCCATCGTTTTAGGAGCGCCAGCAGCGTTTCGAGGCCATCAAAGGATGGTCATTCCACCGAGAGAGACGCGTCCAGCTCAGGGATGATGAGCACACAGATTTTCAGGAAGAGATAGTTTGCCGACGTTGGGCGTCCCTGGTCACTCCCATGGCTAAGTTTGACCCCAATATAGTCCTAGAGTTTTACGCTAACGCTTGGCCCACGGAGGAGGGCGTGCGGGACATGCGGTCATGGGTAAGGGGCCAGTGGATTCCTTTTGATGCAGACGCCCTCAGCCAGTTCCTGGGTGACCCGCTAGTGTTAGAGGAGGGCTAGGTGTGCGAGTTTAGTCAGAGAAGGAATCGGGCCGATGGATTTGATGAGGAACCCATTGCCCAACTGTTATGCATACCGGGTCAGGATTTTGCCCGAACCGCTGCCGGGAGGCAGGTGCGGATCATGCGCACCAGCATGACCACCTTGACTCAGATTTGGATAACGTTGCTACTCAACAACGTCCTGCCCAATGATCATAACTCCGACCTTGACTCAGATTTGGATAACGTTGCTACTCAACAACGTCCTGCCCAATGATCATAACTCCGACCTCCCTCTGTCGAAGTGTCAGCTGGTGTATGCCATCCTGACACGGATGAGCGTCCATGTGGCTCAGTTGATCGCTGACGCCATTTATTTATTTTTAGTGTTGATCACGGGTCTCTGCCAGTCATTCGGGGTTCTCGTCACACCTAGTAAAGTGATTCGACTGCCGATCACCCGGGCCTTCATTGAGAAGTATTGCACGCCTAGACAGGCACAGGCTGATGCACCGCAGGCCGCAGACGCACCGCTGCCACCTCATCAGGCTGATCCAGCTGGGTCATTTGGCATGGAGCGGTATTTACAGCACTTGGTTCACCAGCAGGCGGCCAACCACAAGGGGCAGGTGCAGTTACATGAGTGTCTCTACCAGCTCAGCCTCAGTCAGCAGAGCCAGGGTTTCGCTCCTTTTGCGTGCCCTACTCCACATCAGGTCAGGGCTGAGGTTGCATGGCCCGGAGATTGGCCTGAGGCCCAGGCAGGGGAGGCGCCCGCAGAGGCTCCTGACGATGCAGAGGAGGCCCGCATGGATGAGGAGATGACAGATGTACTCAGTTTGTTGGGAGGGAGTGGAGCCACATGACTAGGGGATCCCCAGATTCATATTCTCTTTTATGTTTCCTCTTTTATCTGTTACATATTATTTTATTTTTATAACTTGAGGGACTAACGTTTGTTTTGTTTTTTTTTTATTGTCTCTTGTTTTGTGCATACATGTTGTTTGGACTGTTGCGTTAGTGCTTACTTCCTTATTGTCGATAATGTTTGTTGGAATTCCGGAACCTTGTAGAGTTTTCATTTAGGAACGTTGTCCTAAAAATAAAATGAACAAAAATCATGATAACGTCAAGAATAGAAAAAAAGAAAGAGGCGTTGTGAACAAATGTCATGTCTATATATAAAGAAAAGAAAAGAGTTTTTTATATGTAAACGAAAAAAAATGTATGGAAAGATTTTGTGTGTGTGTAGATAAGGTGTGAAAAGAAATTCTGGTGTGTGAGTAATGAGGGTATATAAAGAAGCTTTTGTATAAACCACGAGTGTATGTTGAAAAATGAAAAAGAAATCTGTGAACAGGAATAGAGTTTTTATATAGACTGTGTTGATATAAATAGAGGGTTTTTAATGCGTGTGTGTACAGAAAAGGTTTGTCGTGTATAGGGATGTAGGTGTACAAAGAAAAGCTTTTCTCATAGATAGCGATGAATGTATAGTTTTTGCAAACATAGAAAAATGAAACAATAAAGAAAAGAGAAAGAAAGACCTCGATGGTCGGCATGTTATGGTCATAGGAAGCATAAATAATTCGCAGAGAGCAAACATATCTTTTGGAAACAAGGGACTGACGCTAAGAGTTTATTTTCCAGAATAACTAAGATAAGAATGGATGGATTCGTTGAACCGATGAAAGAACATAATTTGGAAATATTGGGTCTACTTGTGTAAATCCAAAGCCTTAGTATCACAATGCCATAAACTAGATGCTTGAGTACCCACCTAGCTTAGCCATGACTAATTTTGCACGTTGTTTCCAAATCATCATTGTTACACGTGCCTCGTGGAAATAATATGGAAATTCAACCCGAGACCGACACCCTGACACATGAATCTGTTTTGCCCCAAATATCAAAGTCGGGCACGCACGATGAGAAGACCATGTTAAGATTCAACCTTAAGCTACTTTGAACCTTGGCCTGTGAAGAGAATCCTCATCCTTTCCCCGAAGAAAAAGGACAGCAGGATCTCATCAAGGGAGAGCGAATAATGAATGCTAAAATTCGAATTCCCAATCAAAGATCGAAAAAAAATGAAAAGAAAGAAAAGGAAGAAATGAAAAGAAAGAAAAGAAAAGGAAAAGAAGGATTCCCGATCAAAGATCGGAAGAAAGTAAAAAGGAAAAGATCGGAGGAAAACAAAATAATTCTTGATCAATAAAGGAAAGCAAGAAAGAAAACAGGAGATCTTCGGAGCAGATAAATTTTCGGCGAGGTAAATAACCGCCAGCAAAGGGAAAGCCCATTTTTAAAGTGGTTCTTCTTTTGGGATTGCCATTAAAAGTCGCTCTCGACTGGCGATATCCCATTCCACATAAAAAAAGAGGAAAAGACCGAAACACCCAGTTTCCTCTCCAAAAACACTACCCTCGAGAAAATCCTATTGATCCGTGATCGTGCGTGTGATCTTTTGGTTCGATAGGAAATCATGTGCAAAATAAAGTCATGGTGCAGCTATGGTTTGGGATTAGGGTAAAACACTTGCCTGTGTGAGTTTCTATACACTATGAGTGATTTTATTGCCAGTTTCAGTTTGACCCGACGTTTCCCCTGAAAGTTCATTTAAAAGCTAAATGTTGACATCCTACCCTTCATTTTCGGTTACAAGGAAAATTACTTTTGGCATGGGTATATTGTTTCTCTAAGATATGGTGCTCTCGCGAATAATTTATTTTTCCTTGCTAAAGCATGTTCGCCTTTTAGGTGAAAAGGTGGACCATTTTGTCCTGCCAACAAATCTTATCCGGAGCCCCATGAATTGATTGTCATTCATGCATCCTCCACCATCAAGTCTGTAGCCCCACGAATTGATTGCCTAGCGCTGTTTGTCTATCCTCCACCCTCAAATCTTATCCGGAGCCCTATGAATTGATTGTCATTCATGCATCCTCCACCATCGAGTTAGGAGCCCCACGAATTGATTGCCTAGCGCTGTTCGTCTATCCTCCACCCTCAAATCTTATTCGGAGTCCCATGAATTGATTGCCTAGCGCTGTTCATGCGTCCTCCACCATCGAGTCTGGAGCCCCACGAATTGATTGCCTAGCGCTGTTCGTCTATCCTCCACCCTCAAATCATATCCGGAGTCCCATGAATTGATTGCCTAGCGCTGTTCATGCGTCCTCCACCATCGAGTATGGAGCCCCACGAATTGATTGCCTAGCGCTGTTCATGCGTCCACACCATCGAGTCTGGAGCCCCACGAATTGATTGCCTAGCGCTGTTCATCTATCGTCCACCCTCAAATCTTATCCGGAGTCCCATGAATTGATTGCCTAGCGCTGTTCATGCGTCTTCCACCATCGAGTCTGGAGCCCCACGAATTGATTGCCTAGCGTTGTTCGTCTATCCTCCACCCTCAAATCTTATTCGGAGTCCCATGAATTGATTGCCTAGCGCTGTTCATGCGTCCTCCACCATCGAGTCTGGAGCCCCACGAATTGATTGCCTAGCATTGTTCGTCTACCCTCCACCCTCAAATCTTATCCGGAGCTCCATTAATTCATTGTCATTCATGCATGCTCCACCATCGAGTCTGGAGCCCCACGAATTGATTTCCTAGCACTGTTCGTCTATCCTCCACTCTCAAATCTTATCCGGAGCCCTATGAATTGATTGTCGTTCATGCATCCTCCACCGTCAAGTCCGGAGCCCCACAAATTGATTACCTAGCGCTGTTCGTGTATCCTCCACCGTCCTATTCGGAGCCCCATGAATTGATTGCCTAGCGCTGTTCATGTGTCCTCCGTTATCAAGCGCGGAGCCTTCGGTGACTGGGAAATATGGTTTTTTGTTATTTTCCCGATTGGTTCCTTCGCCCAAACATGTGTATATGTGTATATTATGTTATTGGTGTTTTTTGTTGTTTGTGTTTGTTTTGTGTTGTGCATAGAAAGAAGAAGGAGAGACGGAAGTCGTCATAGACTAATCACGGAAAGGGCAAAGACGGACGAAATTAGTGTTTTATCTTTGCTTTCCTCTTATCTCCGATAAAAGGTAAGTAAAGAGGGGCAACTGTCATACCCTAATTTCGTCCGGGGACCATTGTTTGATGGCATGCAACCTTTGTTTGACCGCTTCGAGGTACTTGGAACCCTTTGTTGCACAATACGTGAAGTTCTGAGACATGCCAGAAATCAAAAGGAAGCATTGTAACGCAATCCGTGAAATTCCATAACATGTCGGAAATCAAAAGGAAGTATTGTTACGCAATCTGTGAGTTTCCATAACATTCCGAAAGCTAAAAAAGGAGTAATTACATGACCCATAAGGTTCCGTAACCTTACGGAAAGAAAACAAGTATCGTTACAAAATTCGTAAAGTTTCGTAATGTTACAGAAAAAGAATCACCAAAAAAGCAAAGAGGGTGTATTTAGTAAAAAAGGGGGTGCAAATAGAAACCAGGCCCACTTGGGCCTTCCAGGATGTTCCTCCAGAAGGCGGTTGCTTCTGGAGGAAGTAACCTGGCTCGCCTGGACGAGCTGGGTGGCAAGCTCCTCCCCTATTTTCCTATAAATAGAGGGAGGAGTGAAGGAGAAAGGGTTCAGACCTTCTGGTACTTCGTAATCACTTAAAATTAGTGAGGAAAATTGTTTCCGTGAAAAAAATCCAAGTCAAGGCGCTTCTGTAACGTTTCCGTGGGTGATTTCGCAAAGATTTTCAACCGTTCATGCACAGAGAAAAGAGGGGCAAATTGGGACCGACTCTTAGCAAGCAAAGAAAGAGCGTCTGTCAACTGGTTCCTTCGATGGAAAGAAGGAAGAACCGGGATTCTTATTTCGTGCGGAGGATTTCCAAATGTTCCCTTGTTGGGGACAAGGGGTTGCATCAATTATAATCCCGTTCTTGCTATAAGACAACTTGGCTACCCTATGAGAGGGGCACCACTTGAGGAAGAGCTCGCACCTATTATTGCACGAGGCTTCAATAAGACCAACGTGGAGGCACTTCAGAAGGTCCGCAAGGCGTGTGAGATGGTGCAAAAGAAGGACAAAGAACTCAGAGGCAGTAACAACGGGCCCATCGGCGGCTACCGTAAGTGGTTGAAAGCCCACATGCAAGGTTTGGATTGGCTCCTGAGCTTGAGAACCACTAAAAGGAAGGAAGTTAAGGCACCGGAGGAAGATGAAGAGGTGCAGACCCTTAGGGCAGAACTTGAGCAAGCCCAAACAATCAAAGAAAGGTTCCAATCAGCAGCTCTCAAGATCCGAAAGGAGAATGCCGAACTGAGAGATGTAAATATAGCTACCACCAAGGCCTTGGAACAAGAGACCAAAAGGGCTTGTAGGGAAGAACATGGCCAGAACAAATTCCGAGGGGCTCTGTGGGGCATTAACAACGAGCTTAAGCTTCCGAGGCACCCATCCGTGAAGAATTGATGGCCCTGCTGAAAAACTACCAAGACATCTTTGCCTGGTCATACCAAGATATGCCTGGTTTGAATTCTGACATCGTACAACACATATTACCTCTAAATCCTGAGTGTTCCCCTGTAAAACAAAAGCTAAGGAGGATGAAGCCCGATATGTCCTTGAAAATAAAAGAAGAGGTAAAGAAACAATTTGACGCTGGTTTTTTGGCTGTTGCTCGGTACCGGAATGGGTTGCCAACATTGTACCTGTCCCTAAGAAGGATGGGAAGGTACGAATGTGCGTAGATTATCGAGACCTGAATCGAGCCAGTCCCAAGGACAATTTTCCTCTGCCACACATCGATATCCTCATGGACAATACGGCCAATTTCGCTCTGTTTTCCTTCATGGATGGGTTCTCTGGTTACAATCAGATAAAGATGGCGCCAGAGGATATGGAAAAAACTACCTTCGTCACCTTGTGCGGGACGTTCTGCTATAAGGTGATTTCCTTTGGGCTCAAGAATGCTGGGGCAACTTATCAATGCTCTATGTGGACGACATGATTGCCAAGTCTAAGACCGAGGAGGAACACCTTGTCAACTTGCGAAAGTTGTTCGAAAGGCTTAGGAAATATCGATTGAGGTTAAACCCCGCTAAGTGCACCTTCGGGGTCAACTCAGGGAAATTACTAGGTGTCGCAACCTACCCTTCGGCGGGAGGGCGACGCGTGACTCGCGGGATGCGTGTTCCACGAAAGGAATACGCGCGGAGTCGCCACCAACGTTTATTTGAGGAAAACGTCGGAAAAACCGGAAAAGACGCGATCTACGAACTTTTAAGTGAAAGGTTCGGGAGTTGTATTTACGCACGGGGAAGGTATTAGCACCCCACACGTCCGTCCCAAGGGACGGCAGCCTTTAATCGAATGTGCAAACATGACTTTGATTTTTACGTTCCCTTTTATATCCTTATATCCTTTATACCCTTTTTATATTTTTTTCTTTTTTGTGGTCGACAAGGGTGTTTCCCTTTGCTCCTACGTATTCCTCAATTGGGATGAGAAAATCAGACCTACGTAGTTCTTTCTGAACAAAGTGTTTGGTTTAAGTTTGCTTTTTGTCTTTTTTGCAAAATATGTTTTTTATTTGAACAAAAGGTCATTTAAGGTGTTGGACCATTAAACGGTCTTTTGATTTTGAAAGATGAGAAACGTTAAGGCGTTGGACCATTAACGATCTCTTGTTTTTGAAAGGAGAGAAACGTTAAGGCATTGGACCATTAACGATCTCTTGGGGTGGTCGACAAAAGCGGGGCTTTTGCTCCTACGTATCCTCAATGAGGAACTCAGACCTACGTAGTTCTTTCTTATCAAGTGATTCTTTTTTACTTAAGTGGTGATCATTTTAAGGCGTTGGACCTTAAAAATGATCCATTTTACTTAGTGAGAAATTGAAATGACAAACTTCAAAAACCTATTTTTTATGGACGAGCTTGACTAGGCGAATTGATTTTAGCCTTAGTTTCACTTTAGTTATTAATCAATTCGATTAAGAATGAGAAATCCCAAAGAGAAAACGTCCGCTTGATTTTCCGCTTTATTTTACTAAAAGATGTCTTTTTGATTATTATATTATTTTTTACCTCTTTTTGATTTCCAACGTGGTTACGGCACGACCGAACGGTCGGAATTTATTTTAACCGAAGTTAATGGATAATACAATTCAAACGTTCGGTGGAAATTTATTTTATTTTTAAGTTAAGCGAGAAATGACTTAAGTAAAATGACTTAAGCACGTCAACAGGGGGTATAAAAAGTAAACAAAACGAGAATAAAAATGCACGAAACACAATGTGGGCCACTACGGGCACATAGAATGAATCGAAAAGCTTGGTTCGAGGTACTTACCCGTTGAAGATCGAAGAACGATGAAGAACGAATGAAGAACGTCGAAGAACGGTTGAACTCTTTGCGAAATTCCTCACGGAAAACGTTACGGAAACGTTTCGGAAGCGCCTCGGCTTAGATTTTCTTCACGGAAACAATTTTTCCAAGCAAATTCGAAAGAGAGAGAAGTGCCTAAGGGGCTGAACCCCTTCCTTCTTGCCTTCCTCCCCTATTTATAGCAAAATAGGGGAGGTGGTTGCCGCCCAGCTCGCCCAGGCGAGCTCAGCTCGCCCAGGCGAGCAGGGTTGCTTCCTCCAGAAGCAACCGCCTTCTGGAGGAATATTCCGGAGGGCCCAAGTGGGCCTGGGTGCTATTTGCACCCCCATTTTACTAAGTACACCCCCCTCTGCTGGTTTTTGGTGATTCTTTTTTCGTAAAGTTACGGAAACTTATGAATTTCGTAACGATACTTGTTTTCTTTGCGTAATGTTACGGAACCTTGCGGATTACATAATCATCCCCTTTTTGACTTACGGAATGTTACGGAACCTCACTTAAATATGCAACGATGCTTCCATTTGATT
Organism: Glycine max; assembly: GCF_000004515.6. Classification (NCBI taxonomy): domain Eukaryota; kingdom Viridiplantae; phylum Streptophyta; class Magnoliopsida; order Fabales; family Fabaceae; genus Glycine; species Glycine max. The sequence goes on from NC_038243.2 coordinate 26,373,079, forward strand.
TCCGGTGTGTCACGGAAACTTACGGATTGTGCATCAATATTTTTTTGGTTTTTCGGCATGTCCTGGAATTTCACAAATTGCCTAATGATGGGTGCCAAGCACCTCACGAGGACCAAAGAATGGTCGCACGTCATCGAGCAAAGGTCCCCGGACGAAATTAGGGTATGACACTAGGTTTCATCGTAAGCCAGAAAGGGATAGAGGTGGACCCCAAAAAGGTGAAAGCCATCCTTGAGATGCCAGAACCACGTACCGAGAGGCAGGTCCGAGGTTTCCTGGGGCGTTTGAACTACATTGCCAGATTCATATCACAGCTCACCGCTATCTGTGAGCCGTTGTTCAAACTCTTATGCAAAAACCAATCCGTCCGCTAGAACGAGGATTGTCAATAGGCATTTGGAAGGATCAAATAGTGTCTCATGAACCCTCCCGTGCTTATGCCGCCGATACCCGGAACACCTCTCATCTTGTATATGACGATTTTGGACGAGTCGATGGGATGTATGCTGGGGTAACATGACGAGCCTGGGAAAAGAGAGCGCTTTGTCTACTACTTGAGTAAGAAGTTCACGGCCTGTGAAATGAACTACTCCCTGCTCGAAAGAACGTGTTGTGCTTTAGTCTGGGCGTCCCACTGTCTAAGACAATACATGCTGAGCCATACCACCTGGTTGATATCCAAGATGGACCCGGTTAAGTACATCTTTGAGAAGCCTGCTCTCATGGGGCGGATCGGCCGGTGGTGGTTTTGCTATCTGAGTTCGATATAGTCTACGTCACCCAAAAGGCGATAAAAGGAAGCGCCTTGGCAGATTATTTGGCTAAGCAGCCTCTCAACGACTATCAACCTTTGCATCCAAAGTTCTCGAATGAGGACATCATGGCCTTGTTTGAGGAAAAGCTAGACAAGGACCGCGACAAGTGGATCGTGTGGTTTGATGGAGCGTCAAACGTTCTAGGCCATGGCGTTGGGGTAGTATTGGTCTCTTCGGATAATCAATGTATACCTTTCATAGCCAGGCTGGGGTTCGACTGCACCAACAACATGGCTGAGTATGAAGCGTGCGCCCTGGCCATCCAGGCAGCAATTGACTCCAATGTCAAGCTACTCAAGGTGTACGGGGACTCAGCACTGGTGATTCACCAGCTGAGAGGGGAATGGGAAACTAGAGACCACAAGTTGATACCCTACCAAGCCTATATCAAGGAATTAGCTAGTTTCTTTGATGAGATCTCCTTCCATCACCTTCCCCGAGAGGAAAATCAAATGGTAGATGCGCTTGCCACTTTAGTGTCCATGTTCCAGCTAACACCACACGGGGACCTACCGTACATTAAATTCAGGTGTCGTGGCAGACCCACACATTCTTATCTGGTGGAAGAGGAACGAGACGGTAAGCCTTGGTATTTCGATATCAAGCGATACGTTGAAAGCAAAGAGTACCCATCGGAGGCTTCCGACAACGACAAGGACATTGCGGAGATTGGTGGCCGACTTCTTCATGAGTGGAAGCATACTATACAAGAGAAACCATGACATGGTTCTGCTATGCTGCGTGAATGCTAAGGAAGTAGAAAACATGTTGGGGGAGGTCCATGAGGGCTCTTTTGGTACACACGCTAATGGGCACGCCATGGCTAGAAAGATCTTAAGGGCGGGTTACTATTGGCTCACCATGGAGAGCGATTGTTGTCTCCATGTGGGGAAATGTCACAAATGCCAGACATTCACAGACAATGTCAACGCTCCGCCCTTGCCTCTGAATGTCTTGGCCGCACCATGGCCATTTTCCATGTGGGGAATAGATGTGATTGGGACCATAGAGCCCAAAGCTGCAAATGGACATCATTTCATCCTAGTGGCGATCGATTACTTCACTAAGTGGGTTGAAGCTGCGTCGTACGCTAGCATCACTAGGAGTGTGGTGGTCAGGTTCATTAAGAGGGAAATCATTTGCCGATATGGTTTGCCGAGGAAGATTATCACGAACAATGGCACTAACTTGAATAACAAGATGATGGGGGAAATGTGCGAGGAGTTTAAGATCCAACATCACAATTCCACGCCCTACCGACCAAAGATGAATGAAGCTGTGGAGGCAGCCAATAAGAATATCAAGAAGATGACCGTGTCATTCAAGGATTGGCATGAGATGCTTCCATTTGCATTACATGGTTACCGAACCTCAGTGCGCACGTCAACCGGGGCAACACCGTTCTCATTGGTATATGGAATGAAGGTTGTGCTACCGTTTGAGGTGAAAGTCCTATCGTTAAGAATCTTGGCGGAATCTGGATTAAAGGAATCGGAATGGGCGTTTATATAAGAAACGAGTGAAAAACGCTTTTGACAAGAAGGTACGTACGCCCCGGTTCAGCGAAGGGGACTTGGTGTTGAAGAAAGTCTCCCAAGCCCAGAAAGACAACAGAGGGAAGTGGGCCCCGAACTACGAAGGGCCTTTCGTTGTAAAAAGGGCTTTCTCCGGAGGGGCCCTGGTGCTCACCAACATGGATGGCGAGGAGCTACCTTCACCCGTGAACTTCGATGTTGTCAAGCGATACTACGCTTAGGATCTGGGGCAATTGAGGAAGTCGCTGCATGTTCTTTTATTTTTGTGTGTCCTTCTTGGTTTCCCCCAGGGATTCCTGTCCTCTGTAATTTTCTCATCGCAGTCTTTTAAAAGAAAAGAACATGGGATTGAGGTTCCGGTCCTCACTTTGTGCTTTAAACTATGTCCAAAATTTGATAACCTGAGCGTTTTTGCTCAGTCCATGGGATGCCCCAGGCACTTAATTGAAATTGAACCTGACCAGGTTTCACTAAAAAGATTATTGCAGTTGAAAACGCTCATGCATACGCATACGCATGCATATTGGTTATCTTATGACAGGAGCAGAATCGTCTTAGGCGATGGTCAAATACCGGGCCAAATCCAAAGACGGAGACAAATTGAGGTAAACGGTAACGCGGCCACAGTTTGCTGTGCAATGTCATTTCCTGCTTTCAGGTACTTAGGGATGGACGCGAGTAGAGGCTAGGCCCATGATCGATGGATCGTCGTCCCATGCCCAGATCCGGACAAGCGGGAAGTGCAGCTGGGAGGCAGCCTAGTATCCTTTAAATTCCCAGTTATTATTACTATTGTATCTTTAAGGTAATAGTCGGATGCCTAATCTACCCTAAGGGGGGGGGGTTCGAGTAAGCGAATGCCAACCCATAGAGAGCGCAAACCTATGTCTTCCCTATATATATATATATATATGGTTAGCTCGCCAGGGCGAGCACCCCTGCACCTGGAAACATAAAAACGAGGGGAGGGGGAGTTTCTCTCCACCCAAAACTCCCCTCCCTCATTCAAAAAAACGCAACACCCACGAGTTTTGCAGATTTTCGCCCCTAGGCCACCATTTTTGCGCTTTTGCTTCCATTTTTAGTGTCTTTGGTCACTCCATACAAGTAAGTGCACTACTATTTGGTTTCTAGCTTTCCATTGATGCCTTTTATGCTTTGAATGGTACATAATTTGACCAATTCCGTGAGACAATTTGGGGCAGATTTATGCTTTGTTTCTTTGAATTGAGGGGTTGTAGGGGATGGCTGTAGGCCTAGGTTGTGTTCTGAGATGATGGGGCAAGCCACATTGCCCCCATTCCTTTGTTGTTGGTACCCAAAAGTGCGCCCACCAAGTGCTCGGTGAAATGCCTCAATGGTATTTTCGCCTAAGTTTGTAAAAATGGCTTTTAGATTGGATTTGTGTATGTATGATTACCATTTTTTGGATGCAGACAGCTTGCGAGAATTAGGATAAATGCCAAAACATGACTACCTAGGGGCCCAAGCTTTTGTTTGTTGAAATACAAGAAGGCATGATGAGTGAGAGCATGTTGGTGAGGTTTCCCCTTAAGGCCAACACTTGGTTTGGGCTGCACCATGTTTTCCTTGTGCCTAGATAGTGTGAAAATGTCGTTCACCATGTACATGTGTATGTTGAATAGGTAGCTAAATGCTTTGCAAATGTGCATATATGTTGAAAATGGAACGAAAATGCATCTCAAAGTAGGAACATATGATATGAAATTGCCTTTCAAGAATGTGAATGAGTAGTACAAAAATTATTTTTCCAATGAAGGTGCGATATGAATTTTTTTTCAAATGAGTGTAAGCATGTGCGAATATAATATGAAGTTGCCTCTCAAATGTATGAACATGTATGTGAATGAAATGCGAACATATAACAAAAAGAATGGGGTAGGTGGGTAGCAAAAGTCTTGGAAAATATGTATGGATAGTTTGACACATAGCGTAAGGAATTTATTTGCCAAAAAAAAGTAGGTGCATCTTGTAGGGTGCCGTTCATCAAGAGAAAGATAGGTATAAATATATGAATATCCTAGGAGAATCCGCGCATTAACGTGTAAGCATTCCTTTCAAAATTCATATGGATGTTCATGCTTTGTTGGAAAAAGGGTACGCTGTTTGGCTTGATCTGGCTTTCATTTTGATTAAGTTTCGCTTGAACTAGCTTTCTAAATGATTTTGCAGGAAATGGCTCCGAAGAAACTCTCCACAAAGAGGTCTAGAAGAGACGCCGCAGCGGAAGGGTCCAGTGCCACCCCCAAGTTTGATAGTCATCATTTCCGGAATGCCGAGCACTAGTAGCGCTTCGAGGCCATCAAAGGATGGTCGTTCCAAAGAAAGAGGCATGTCTAGCTCAGGGAGGATGAGTATACGGACTTTCAGGAGGAGATAGCTCGCAGACGTTGGACGTCGCTGGTAACTCCCATGGCTAAGTTTGACCCTGAGATAGTCCTAGAGTTCAATGCTAATGCTTGGCCCACAGAGGAGGGAGTGCGAGACATGCGTTCATGGGTGAGGGGTTAGTGGATTCCCTTTGACGCAGATTCCCTCAGCCAATTCCTGGGTGACCCACTAGTTTTGAAGGAAGGCCAGCAATGTGAGTTCAGCCAGCGGAGGAACAGGGCCGACGGGTTTGACGAGGAGGCCATTGCCCAGCTGTTATGCACACCGGGGCAGGATTTCACCCGGACCGCTGCAGGGAGGCGGGTGTGGATCATGCGCACAAGCATGACCACTTTGACCCAGACGTGGATGACACTGCTGCTCAGCAATGTCTTGCCTAGCGATCATAACTCCGATCTCCCTCTGCCTAAGTGCCATTTGGTGTATGCCATCCTGACATGGATGAGTGTCCACGTGGCCTAGGTGATTGCTGACGCCATCTATTTGTTTGCAGGTATGCCATCCACCAGGCACCCTCTGGACCCAGACAAGTCAAACAGGGCCTTGGGGTTTCCGGCACTGATCACGGGCCTCTGCTAGTCATTCGGGGTTCCCGTCACCCCCAGAAAAGTGATCTGACCACCGATCACCGAGGCCTTCATCGAGAAGTACCGCACGCCTAGGCAGGCGCAGGGTGATGCACATCAGGCCGCAGACGCACCGCCACCACCTCGGCAAGCCGATCCCGCTTGATCACTAGCCATGGAGCGTTATCTACAGCACTAGGTTCGCCAGCAGGCGGCCAACCACCGTGGGAAGGTACAGATACATGAGTGTCTCTACCGGTTCAGCCTCAGTTAGCAGGGGCAGGGTTCCGCTCCTTTTGCATGCCCTACTCCGGAGCAATTTGGGGCTGAGGTCGCATGGCCCGGAGACTGGCCCGTGGCCCAGGCAGGGGAGGAGCCTGAAGGATCCCCCGGTGAGGCAGAGGAGGCCCGTATGGATGAAGATATGACTGACTTGCTCGGTTTCTTGGGAGGAAGCGGAGCCACGTGACCGAGGTCACCGCACTTTTTTTATTGACATTATTGTTATCTGTTATTGTCTATATTGCTATTGACATTACTGTTTTCTGTTATTACTAACGTTGTTGTTATTATTTTTTGTTTCTGTTAGAATTTGGCGTTATGGCTCTCAGTTCTTTCGTCACTGTTTTTATTGCAGCTTACCATTATGTGTTTTTTTGTTTACCTTCTGGTTAGGCGTGAATAGGTAGTGTGCGCCCTCGTCCGCACGACCTGTTCAAAGAGAAAAAGAGAAAAAAAGGAAATAAACATATGATAATAACTTAAAAAGGGAAAGAAATAAGAGGGAGAGAAAATATATCTTTCGGCTGAAAAGCTAGCACGTTTTTGAAAAGAAATGACTTCCAGCTTTTCTTTGAAAAAAAGGATTCACTGATCATAACCAATTTTTGAAAAAAAATGTGTATGCACCTGGAAGGTCAATGCTGTGAAAATTTTCCCGAACAACCAAAATAGACTCGGATGAATGCATGAATTGATAAAAGAACATGTTTTGGAAACACTGGATTGACTTAAATAGGGAAATGAATCCTAAGCCCTAGTGTCACATGACCATAAAAACTTGATGCTTGAGTGTCCACATGGGTGCATGCATGACTAGTTTTGCATAAAATTTCCAAATCATCATTGTTGCATGTGTATCATGGAAATAATGTGGGACATCTCCTTTATCCCTGAATCGTTGGCCAAACCCTGACATATATCCTGTCTAGCCGTTCTACAAGCCTTGAGCCAGGATCCCAACTTACCATAAACCTTGACCTAGGGTGAGAATGTCAATCCTTGCCCTCGGAAGAATACAAAGAAAAGAAAGTTCCTGATCAAAGAATCGGAAGAAAGCAAAAAGAGAAAATTCCCAATCAAAGAGTGGGAGAAAGCAAAAAAGAAAGAAAATTCCTGATCAAGGATCGGAAGAAAAATAGAAGAAATATGCAGAAAGGTCTTTGGACCAGACAATATCTAGACAATACATAATTGTCACCTAGTAAACAAAAAAAAAGAAAGGGAACCACGACCCAAAGTGGTCCTCTCCCTTTGATTGCCAACCAAAATTCTATGTGTTAGTGGCTTGTTTTCCTCACACTAAACAAAACCAGAAAAGGAAAAGGCCAGGAACACTCAAAGTCATGACTTGCAAAATCAAGTCATGACATATCTATGGTTCGGAATTAGGATGAAACACTTACCCATGTGAGATTGATACACTTTGAGTGATTTCCTTCTATTTTTTGTTGGACCCAGTGTTTCCTCCAAATGGTCGTTTAGAAACAAAATGCTAACATCCAAAATCTCATTTATGGTTATGAGAAAATTTCATCTGCATAGTCTCCTTCCCCAGTAGACACTTTGTTTTTCATCCAAAAAGCATATGTTGCTCTAATCAGTTGAAAGTTTTGTGTGACATCCTAGAATTTCTACCCGGAATTTTGTAAGTGTTACATTTAAATAATTATATATATATATATATATATATATATATATATATATATATTATTCAGTGTATATATATATATATATATTCTTGGTAGAAATATGTACATTGGGGGAAAGATACGCGGGTTAGACTAATTAACGAAGAGTAACCCATAACCGAACGGTTATAGATTAATTCGCAATTAATTAGTCTAAAAATTATCGTTTTGCGTGCAACTTAAAATCTAACAAAACCAACCTCTGAACCACGCTCAGGGTCTCATTCTGAGCATTTTGATATATATATTGCCTACTTTTGAAAACGGGCCCCGACGGGTGCAGAGAAACGCGAGAAACTAGAACCAGAGAGGCGGCACGCAAACCGAGGCAGGATTTCAGCATCCAAAAAGGTCCAATTTTTCTTCCTTGTGGCTGAGTATGAAGTCAAATCAAGGGAAAAAGGTGGGCCCTTTTGCTCCACTTCAAATGGGACATGTGGCAATTACTTTTAGAAAAGAAAATGAAAAAAGAAAAGAAAATTATTTTTTTATAAAAAGCCCAAATCTTCTCTCTCTTCCTTCAGAAAAATTTCAGAAGCTTCTTCCTCCCTTCCATGTTGCTTTTCTTCCTTCTTCTTCACCATTGTTGCCTCCATTGAAGCTCCAAATTCCTCTTCCTTTCTACCCCAAATTGCAAGGAAAAGCCATTTTTGGAGTCTTGGAGCCTCCCTCTACTTCGTGGGGCTTTAAATTTCAGGTAAGGGTGGACTTCTTCTCACTTGAAATTTGTGGGTGTTGGGTTTTTGGGAGCTATAATGGGTAGTTCTACTAGGTTATTGCCTTAGGGTAGTTATTTGTGAAGGAATTTGTTGAAATCATGCTAAACTTGACATGTTTGATGTGAGCAAAACTATCCATGCTGATTTAGGGTTTTGTAATGATGCTTTGTGATATATGTATGCTTAAAATGTTGATAGAAAATTGGTAGAGATGATGGGGAGAGTTAACTTAGGGTTAAATGTGAGAATGGTAGTGTTGTGAGTGGAAAAGTGTGAGATTTTGAGGGTTAGAAAAGCCAAATTTGGGGTTAGTGAAAATTGGAGTCTAAAGTGGGTTGATTCTAGTTTAGAATGTCAATTAGGACTTGTAGGAAAGCTTGGGCAGAGCAAATGAGAAAAATGAGTGACAAATGTGAAAGAAAAGAGTCATTTCTAGGGTAAATTGGGTGTTGAGAGGCCAAATTTTGAATAGGTGGAGATTTCACCTTAAAACCAGTTTGAGCAAGTCTAAATCAATGTTATAGACTTGATGAAGATAAGAGTTTACCCCAAAATTACCCAATTCTCATTTTCACCTTTCAAACCTTGAGAATTCACTAAAATTGATGGGTTTTGGATACCTATATTTTAATTTACCTTGGTTTGAAGTTTATTTTTGTTTTGAACATGATTTAGACATGGTGTCGCAACCTACCCTTCGGCGGGAGGGCGACGCGTGACTCGCGGGATGCGTGTTCCACGAAAGGAATACGCGCGGAGTCGCCACCAACGTTTATTTGAGGAAAACGTCGGAAAAACCGGAAAAGACGCGATCTACGAACTTTTAAGTGAAAGGTTCGGGAGTTGTATTTACGCACGGGGAAGGTATTAGCACCCCACACGTCCGTCACAAGGGACGGCAGCCTTTAATCGAATGTGCAAACATGACTTTGATTTTTATGTTCCCTTTTTATGTCCTTATATCTTTTATACCCTTTTTATATTTTTCTCTTTTTGTGGTCGACAAGGGTGTTTCCCTTTGCTCCTACGTATTCCTCAATTGCGATGAGGAAATTAGACCTACGTAGTTCTTTTTTATCAAGTGATTCTTTTTTACTTAAAAGGTGATCATTTTAAGGCGTTGGACCTTGAAAATGATCCATTTTACTTAGTAAGAAATTGAAATGATAAACTTCAAAAACCTATTTTTATGGACGAGCTTGACTAGGCGAGTTGATTTTAGCCTTAGTTTCACTTTAGTTATTAGTCAATTCAATTAAGAATGAGAAATCCCAAAGAGAAAACGTCCAATTGATTTTCCGCTTTATTTTACTAAAAGACATTTTTTTTTTATTATATTATTATTTTACCTCTTTTTTGATTTCCAACGTGGTTACGGCACGACCGACCGGTCGGAATTCATTTCAACCAAAGTTAACGGATAATACAATTCAAACGATCGGTGGAAATTTATTTTATTTTTAGGTTAAACGAGAAATGACTTAAATAAAATGGCTTAAGTACGTCAAAGGGGGGTATAAAAAGTAAATGAAACGAGAATAAAAATACACGAAACACAATGTGGACCACCACGAGTACATAGAATGAATCGAAAAGCTTGGTTCGAGGTACTTACCCGTTGAAGATCGAAGAACGATGAAGAACGAATGAAGAACGTCGAAGAACGGTCGAAACCTTCACGAAATTCCTCACGGAAACGTTACGGAAACGTTTCGGAAGCACCTCGGCTTGGATTTTCTTCACGGAAACAATTTTTCCAAGCAAATTCGAAAGAGAGAGAAGTGCCTAAGGGGCTGAACCCTTTTTCACTTCACTTCTCCCCCTATTTATAGAAAATTGGGGGAGAAGCTTGCCACCCAGCTCGCCCAGGCGAGCAGGGTTGCTTCCTCCAGAAGCAACAGCCTTCTGGAGGAATCTTCTGGAGGGCCCAAGTGGGCCTGGTTGCTATTTGCACCCCCATTTTTGCTAAGTACACCCCTTGCCTTTTTTTGGTGATTCTTTTTTCGTAAAGTTACGGAAACTTATGAATTTCGTAACGATACTTGTTTTCTTTCCGTAATGTTACGGAACCTTGCGGATTACATAATCATCCCCTTTTTGACTTACGGAATGTTACGGAACCTCACTAATTGTGCAACGATGCTTCCATTTGATTTCCGGTGTGTCACGGAACCTTACGGATTGTGCATCAATATTTTCTTTTGTTTTCCGGCATGTCCCGGAATTTCACAAATTGCCTAATGATGGGTGCCAAGCACCTCACAAGGACCAAAAAAAAGTTGCATGTCATCAAGCAAAGGTCCCCGGACGAAATTAGGGTATGACACATCGTTTAGGACTTGTAGGATCCAATTTGAGTGAAATTGGATACAAGCAAGCCAGAATTCGAAATCTGCTACATTATGCAGAAAAATGCTGTTAAATTGTGCAGCAAATTTTTCCTATTATGCAGAAAAATGGTTGTGCATTGCTAGTCACGGGGAAGGTAGTACATCTCGTGTTCTAAGCATTCTCTAGCAGATCCCAACAGTCAAAATTTAGATTTATGTATTAGGAACCTCCAGTAAAATTTTCAAGGTGATCCAATGGTTAACGAATCGGAACGAAGAGAATGTTACTGGGGCATGTGAATAGGAAAAACAAGATGATGGGGGAAATGTGCGAGGAGTTTAAGATCCAACATCACAATTCCACGCCCTACCGACCAAAGATGAATGAAGCTGTGGAGGCAGCCAATAAGAATATCAAGAAGATGACCGTGTCATTCAAGGATTGGCACGAGATGCTTCCATTTGCATTACATGGTTACCGAACCTCAGTGCGCACGTCAACCGGGGCAACACCGTTCTCATTGGTATATGGAATGAAGGTTGTGCTACCGTTTGAGGTGAAAGTCCTATCGTTAAGAATCTTGGCGGAATCTGGATTAAAGGAATCGGAATGGGCGTTTATATTAGAAATGAGTGAAGAACGCTTTTGACAAGAAGGTACTTATGCCCCGGTTCAGCGAAGGGGACTTGGTGTTGAAGAAAGTCTCCCAAGCTCTGAAAGACAACAGAGGGAAGTGGGCCCCGAACTACGAAGGGCCTTTCGTTGTAAAAAGGGCTTTATCCGAAGGGGCCCTGGTGCTCGTCAACATGGATGAAGAGGAGCTACCTTCACCCGTGAACTTTGACGTTGTCAAGCGATACTACGCCTAAGATCTAGGGAAATTAAGGAAGTCGCTGCATGTTTTTATTTTGTTCTTCTTGGTATCCCCCAGGGATGCCGTCCTCTGTAATTTTCTCATCGCAGTCTTCTAAAAGAACGTCGGGTTGAGGTTCCGATCATCACTTTGTGCTTTAAAAGATGCGTAGTATTTGATGACCTGAGCCTTTTCGCTTAGTCCATAGGATGCCCCGAGCGCTTGAAATATGGCATTTGAAAATGCTCATGCATACGCATACACATGCATATTGGTTATCTTGTGATAGGGACAGGATCGTTTTTGAGCGATAGTCAAATACCGAGCCAAATCCAAGACAGAGACTGTCGCAACCTACCCTTCGGCGGGAGGGCGATGCGTGACTCACAGGATGCGTGTTCCACGAAAGGAATAAGCGCAGAGTCGCCACCAACGTTTATTTGAGGAAAACGTCGGAAAAACCGGAAAAGACGCGATCTATGAACTTTTAAGTGAAAGGTTCGGGAGTTGTATTTACGCACGGGGAAGGTGTTAGCACCCCACACGTCCGTCACAAGGGACGGCAGCCTTTAATCGAATGTGCAAACATGACTTTGATTTTTACGTTCCCTTTACGTTCTTATATCTTTTATGCCCTTTTTTATATTTTTCTCTTTTTGTGGTCGACAAGGGTGTTTTCCCTTTGCTCCTACGTATTCCTCAATTGTGATGAGGAAATCAGACCTACGTAGTTCTTTCGGAACAAAGTGTTTGGTTAAGTTGTTTTGTGTTTTTTGCAAAATATGTTTTTATTGAACAAAAGGTCATTTAAGGTGTTGGACCATTAAACGGTCTTTTGATTTTGAAAGGAGAGAAACGTTAAGGCGTTGGACCATTAACGATCTCTTGTTTTTGAAAGGAGAGAAACGTTAAGGCATTGGACCATTAACGATCTCTTGGGGTGGTCGACAAAAGCGGGGCTTTTGCTCCTACCTATCCTCAATTGCGATGAGGAAATCAGACCTACGTAGTTCTTTCTTATGCGTGAATCAAGTGATTCTTTTTTACTTGAAAGGTGATCATTTTAAGGCGTTGGACCTTAAAAATGATCCATTTTACTTAGTAAGAAATTGAAATGATAAACTTCCAAAAACCTATTTTTGTGGACGAGCTTGACTAGGCGAGTTGATTTTAGCCTTAGTTTCACTTTAGTTATTAGTCAATTCGATTAAGAATGAGAAATCCCAAAGAGAAAACGTCCAATTGATTTTTCACTTTATTTTACTAAAGGGGTATTTTTTTATTTTTTTATTATTATATTATTATTTACCTCTTTTTTTTGGTTTCCAACGTGGTACATAGAATGAATCGAAAAGCTTGGTTTGAGGTACTTACCCGTTGAAGACTGAAGAACGGTGAAGAACGAATGAAGAACGTCGAAGAACGGTCGAAAACCTTCGTGAAATCACTCACGGAAACGTTACGGAAACGTTACGGAAGCGCCTCGGCTTGGATTTTCTTCACGGAAACAATTTTCCTAAGCAAATTCGAAAGAGAGAGAAGTGCCTAAGGGGCTGAACCCTTTTCTACTTCACTTCTCCCCCTATTTATAGAAAATTGGGGGAGAAGCTTGCCACCCAGCTCGCCCAGGCGAGCAGGGTTGCTTCCTCCAGAAGGAACAGCCTTCTGGAGGAATCTTCTGGAGGGCCCAAGTGGGCCTGGTTGCTATTTGCACCCCCATTTTTACTAAGTACACCCCCTGCCTTTTTTTTTGTGATTCTTTTTTCGTAAAGTTACGGAAACTTACAAATTTCGTAACGATACTTGTTTTCTTTCCGTAATGTTACTTGTTTTTTGACTTACGGAATGTTACGGAACCTCACTAATTGTGCAACGATGCTTCCATTTGATTTCCGGTGTGTCACGGAACCTTACGGATTGTGCATCAATATTTTCTTTTGTTTTCCGGCATGTCCCGAAATTTCACAAATTGCCTAATGATGGGTGCCAAGCACCTCACAAGGACCAAACACAAGTTGCATGTCATCAAGCAACGGTCCCCGGACGAAATTAGGGTATGACAGTTGCCCCTCTTTACTTGTCTTTTATTGGAGATAAAAGGGAAGTAAAGATAAGACACTAATTTCGTTCCTCTCGGTTGACGAGAGTCGCGGGTGACCATAAAATACTTCCGCATGTAAATGACTTGATGTCCCCGGGGGAACAAAAGGTGCAGAAGACGATGTCAGTCTCTGCATGCTATCAAGCGTTCTATCTTACAGATAGCAAAAGAATGTTTATACGGATAACCACTCGGGTATTTCCGCCCGTCAGCGTGACTCAAATGTCAGTATGACAGATCCTGTGAGCGCGGAAGATGACGTAAATCTCCGCGTGTCAACGGGCTTGTCGGCCGCGATTGACGAAGGGCGCAAAATGACCATAATTTGTCTCTGCGTGCCATCAGACACAACTGTGTCTGAATGGCAAAAAGGTGTGCGGAATGACCATAATTTGTCTCCGCATGTCATCGGGCCCGCCGCCTCTGGATGACAATAGGGCGCATAATGACCATAATTTGTCTCTGCGTGCCATCGGACACAACTGTGCCTGAATGGCAAAAGGGTGTGCGGAATGACCATAATTTGTCTCCGCATGTCATCGGGCCCGCCGCCTCTGGATGACAAAAGGGCGCAGAATGACCATAATTTGTCTCTACGTGCCATCGGACACAACTGTGTCTGAATGGCAAAAAGGTGTGCGGAATGACCATAATTTGTCTCCGCATGTCACATGACCTCAAGGTCAGTATGACAGAGATTGTGGGGCGGCCGACAAAAGCAAGGCTCTTGCTCCTACGTATCCTCAATGAGGAACTCAGACCTACGTAGTTCTAGATAACTTGTGAGACTTGAAAAAGTCTCCACCGGAAAATTCCGACACCTCCGGAAAGGGCGCAGATGACAACATTGGCCTCCGCTCGTCAATCACACTTGGGGTCACTGGATGACGAGGTGCGGATAACCGTAAGGTGTCTCCGCGGGCTACCAGCTTTTGGGTCATGGTAACAAAAAGCGGTGCGGTCGACAAAAGCGAGGCTCCTGCTCCTACGTATCCTCCAATGAGGAACTCAGACCTACGTAGTTCTGGATAACTTGTGAGACTAGAAATAGTCTCGGTGTTTTCTTCGCTAAAATGCGAACATGCTTTAGTAAAGAGACAAATATTCCAACTGATTAGAGCAACATATGCTTTTTGGAGTGAAAAACAATGTGTCTACCGGGGAAGGAGAGTCTGCTGATGAAACCCCCCCATAACCATAAATGAGATTTTGGATGTTAGCATTTCGTTTCTAAATGACCATTTAGAGGAAACACTGGGTTCAACAAAAATAGAAGAAAATCACTCAGAGTGTATCAACCTCGCACAGGTAAGTGTTTCATCCTAATTCCGAACCATAGATATGTCATGACTTGACTTTGCGAATTATTTCCTATCAAATCAAAGATTACATGTGTGATCATGGATCAATAGGACTTCCCTTTGAAATGGGTTCTTTTGGTGGGTTTTTCGGCTTTTGATTGATCTGATTTTTTTTCTGGCTTTTGATTTCTTTGGCTTTTTCCTTTTCTGTTCTTGTTTGACGCGAGGCGAACAAGTCACCGACGCACAGGATTTTGGTTGGCAATCAAAGGGAGAAGACCCCTTTAGGTCATGGTTTCCTTTCCTTCCTTTTGTTCATTTTGTGACAATTCTGTATTGTTCAGATATTGTCTGGTCAAAAGACCTTTATGCACATTTCTTCTGCTTCTTTGATCAGGAACTTTCTTTCCTTCCTTTTTCTTCTTTTTTTTTTGCTTTCTCCCACTCTTTGATTGGGAATTTCCTTTCTTCTCTTTTTTTTTCTCCCACTCTTTGATTGGGAATTTCCTTTCTTCTCTTTTTTGCTTCCGGGGGTAAGGATTGACATTCTCACCCTGGGTCAAGATTTATGGTAAGTTAGGATTTTGGCTCAAGGCTTGTAGAATGACTAGACCTGATACATGTTAGGGTTTGGTTTAGTTCAAGGATAAAAAGGAATGCCCCACATTATTTCCATGACACAAATGCAAAAATGATGATTTGGAAACTTTACGCAAAACTGGTCATGCATGCACCTATGTGGACACTCAAGTGTCAAATTTTTATGGTCATGTGATGCTAGGGCTCAGGATTCATTTCCCCTATTTTAGTCAACCCAACGTTTCCAAAACATGTTCTTTTATCAATTTGTGCATTCATCCGAGTCCATTTTGGGTACTCGAGAAAATTTCACAGCATTCACCCTTCAGGTATACACATTTTTTTTTCCAAAAACTAGCTATGATCAGTGAATTTTTCTTTAAAGAAAAGTTGGAAGTCATCTCTTTTCAAAAGCATGTTGGTTTTTCAGCTAGACAACTTATTTTTCTTTTTTCTCTCTTTTTCCTTTTTTTTATTTGTTTATTTCTTTTTCTTGTTTGTTTTTGTTTTTTTTTTCCTTTTTTTTTCATGAGGTATTTTGCTACCTAAACATGTGTATATTTGTGTGAGGTATTTTTGCTATATACATGCATATCCAAGGTATCTTGCTACCTAAACATACATATATATATTTTGTGAGGTATCTTTTTGCTACATACATGCATATCTAAGGTATCTTGCTACCTAAACATACATATATATATATTTTGTGAGGTAGTTGTTTGCTACCTAAATTACATACATGCATATCTAAGGTATTTTTCACTACCTAAACACGCATACATATATTTTGTGAGGTATGACTACCTTTCGAGCTTGTGCTCGTTTTATTTAAATTCTTAGGATCATGAGCAACTAGGTGTGTCCCAATAAGACTTGATAAACAAAAGGTGATCAAATAGCAAGCAGAAATTTAAAAGTTACTAGGTTGCCTCCTAGTAGCGCTTCTTTAACGTCTTGAGCTGGACGCCTAATGATTTGTCGGTCATGGACCTAGTACTTTGCTTACCTTTGGCTTTGGACTTGGTCGCCTATTAGTCGGCCATGTGTCATAGGCAACACTCTAACCTTTTTGTGGATGAGCTGAGGTGAACTCTAGAGGTGGTGGCGGTGTGTCGATTGCCTGGTACCGGCCATCCCAATGCTGCTGTGGTGTTTTGCCCTGGGCCTGCTTGGGGGTGCAGTACTTCTTGATGAAAGCTCGATTAGTAGGGGGGGCCTAATGACCTTGCTGGGGGCGACAGGCACTCCCTATAACTGACAGAGACCCGTATTTAGAGCTGGCAACTCCAAGACCCTGTTGGCCTTCTTCGGGTCCACTAGGTGTCTTACGGGCACAATCCCTGCAAACAATAGATGACATCAGAAATCAGTTGGGGGAGGTGCATACTTACCTATGTCACGACGACATGAACTTGCTGGGGGGAACGGGCGCCCTGTAGGGCCGACAGAGACCCGTAACCAGAGCTGGAAACCCCAGGGCCTGTTGGACTTCTTCAGGTCCACTGGGTGTCTTTGTGGGTGCGATCCCTGCAAGCAATAGATGGTATCAGAAATCAGTTGAACCATATGCATACTTACCCATGTCGGGACGACACAGACCAACTGATACTTTTGCAGGGGAAGATTGGCATTGCGGTCGCTGGGCAGAATGTTGCTAAGTAGCAATGTCATCTATATCTGTGTAAGAGTGGTCATGTTGGTGCGCATGATCCGCACTCGTCTCTTTGCAGCGGCATGGGTGAAATCTTGCCCGGAATGCATAGTAGCCGTGTGACAGCCTCCCTCTCTGGTTGTGCTCGCACAGTTGGCCCTCCTCCAATATCAGGGGGTGGCCTAGGAACCGTTAAAAGGAAACTACTGGCCCCTTAACCGGGAGTGCAAGTCTCGGTTAAGCATTTAAGGACAGAGGACCTTAAATTCTCTTAAGGTGTAGATGTGGAGCACACTGAAAATGAGGACACGTAGCCCTCTAAAGGTGAGGGCATGCAGTCCTCTAAAGGTGAGGGCGTCAGCCCTCTGTTGGCGAGGACGTGTAGTCCTCTAAAGGTGAGGGCGTGTAGCCCTACGAAGGTGAGGACATGCAGTCCTCTAAAGGTGAGGGCGTGTAGCCCTACGAAGGTGAGGACATGCAGTCCTCTGATGGCGAGGGCGTGTAGCCCTCTGAAGGTGAGGACATGCAGTCCTCTGATGGTGAGGGCGTGTAGCCCTCTGAAGGTGAGGACGTGTGGTCCTCTAAAGGTGAGGGCGTGTAGCCCTACGAAGGTGAGGACATCCAGTCCTCTGATGGCGAGGCCGTGTAGCCCTCTGAAGGTGAGGACATGCAGTCCTCTGATGGCGAGGGCGTGTAGCCCTCTGAAGGTGAGGACGTGTGGTCCTCTCAAGGTGAGGGCGTGTAGCCCTACGAAGGTGAGGACATGCAGTCCTTTGATGGCGAGGGCGTGTAGCCCTCTGAAGGTGAGGACATGCAGTCCTCTGATGGCGAGAGCGTGTAGCCCTCTGAAGGTGAGGATGTGTGGTCCTCTAAAGGTGAGGGCGTGTAGCCCTACGAAGGTGAGGACATGCAGTTCTCTGATGGCGAGGGTGTGTAGCCCTCTAAAGGTGAGGACATGCAGTCCTCTGACGGCGAGGGCGTGTAGCCCTCTGAAGGTGAGGACGTGTGGTCCTCTAAAGGTGAGGGCGTGTAGCCCTCTGAAGGTGAGGGCGTGCAGCCCTCTGTTGGCGAGGACGTGTAGTCCTCTAAAGGTGATAGGTACAAGTACCCAAGGGTCCACCCTTATGAGAAAGCAAGAGATCGACTCATCGAGAGGGCCGGTCATCCCAAATCCACAAGATTTGGACATTAGATCTAGGAAATCTATGCAGTTAACATGATTTTTAGGGATGCAGATGCATGCAACTTTTGTCTTGAAATGCGGTAAATGCAGACTTCATATGAAACAACGCAATGTAATGGAAAGTTGTACAACGTTCATGACATTCTTTCCCTATTTTGTGATTTTGATTTTGATTTAATTTTTTGGAAAACACAGATTGACTGTCCTTTTGAAAGAGGTGATAATTCATGCAACCTCATCCTATCTTTTTGCAAATCTCTCCGGGAACTCCCTCAGAGTGTATGTTCTTTTTGATTTAGTCACTTGACCATTTTGGAGTGACGGCAATAGAGCCATTTGATGTTTAACCAATAGAGCCATTTTGGAGTGTACGTTCTTCATTCGTTCTTCATCGTTCTTCGATCTTCAACGGGTAAGTACCTCGAACCAAGCTTTTCGATTCATTCTATGTGCCTGTAGTGGCCCACATTGTGTTTCGTGCATTTTTATTCTCGTTTTGTTTACTTTTTATACCCCCTGTTGACGTGCTTAAGCCATTTTACTTAAGTCATTTCTCGCTTAACTTAAAAATAAAATAAATTTCCACCGAACGTTTGAATTGTATTATCCATTAACTTCGATTAAAATAAATTCCGACCGTTCGGTCGTGCCGTAACCACGTTGGAAATCAAAAAGAGGTAAAAAATAATATAATAATCAAAAAGACATCTTTTAGTAAAATAAAGCGGAAAATCAAGTGGACATTTTCTCTTTGGGATTTCTCATTCTTAATCGAATTGATTAATAACTAAAGTGAAACTAAAGGCTAAAATCAATTCGCCTAGTCAAGCTCGTCCATAAAAATAGGCTTTTGAAGTTTGTCATTTCATTTCCTCACTAAGTAAAATGGATCATTTTTAAGGTCCAACGCCTTAAAATGATCACCTCTTAAAGTAAAAAAGAATCACTTGATAAAAAAGAACTACGTAGGTCTGATTTTCTCATCCCAAATTGAGGAATACGTAGGAGCAAAGGGAAACACCCTTGTCGACCACAAAAAAGGGAAAAATATAAAAAGGGTATAAAAAATATAAGGACATAAAAAGGAACGTAAAAATCAAAGTCATGTTTGCACATTCGATTAAAGGCTGCCGTCCCTTGGGGCGGACGTGTGGGGTGCTAATACCTTCCCCGTGCGTAAATACAACTCCTGGACCTTTCACTTAAAAGTTCGTAGATCGCGTCTTTTCCGGTTTTTCCGACGTTTTCCTCAAATAAACGTTGGTGGCGACTCCGCGCGTATTCCTTTCGTGGAACACGCATCCCGCGAGTCTCGCGTCGCCCTCCCGCCGAAGGGTAGGTTGCGACTGTTGGCGACTCCACTGGGGACTGTTTTTAGAGAGTTAGGGCATTTAATTTTGTGCAATGTTTTACCGTGACTTACCCCTTTGTTGGTTTCCTTTCATTATGTTCTTGTGTATATAAACTCTTTGTTGCTTTTAGTGCGTTTTAAATGTATGCATGAAGTAAATATTTATTCATTTGATGCACACAAACACCAACACTATTTGCACACACTGTGAGTGAAAAAGGGCCCTATACCCGGGTTCATGGGAGCATAAGGAGTGGAGGTGAATCTGTGATCATGCTAGGTCTCCGACTTGCTTGATTACAGTGAACCCTCATCTAGAGCTTTTCTCTTTGAAAACCTATTGTTGCTAGTAGTCCCTACTGCTACAATATGTTCTTCAAAGGGGATGATACCTCTAGAAACCATCAAGAGAGATATAACTACCTTGGGGATTATTGCTAAAAGCCTAGTTAGTTCTCTCCCTTATAGGTCCCTTGAATAGGGGCACGAAGCAAACACGCTGCGTGCCATTTTTCACACTGCCATGCATGAGTATCATATACCTTTTTGCTTATGTTCGGTAAATATTGTCATACTGTGCACATTCCCGCATTGTGTCTTTTGCATAGGCATTGCATATGGGTTCTGTCTTGATCCCTACTGTAAACAAACCAACGGAGGGTCCGTGTCGCCTTCTTAAAAACGTGCGTTGGGGCATTTCGCTACCCCTAGACGTCGTATCTAAGAAGGGGACAAATTCCCCGGACCCCCGCATTCCTAGATTGCATCTGTGTCATATGCATTTCATCATGCATTCATCCATCCCACCCATGAAATATCGGAGTTTTGATTTGCACCAGCTTTTGTCTCACTTTAGTAAGCATGGGAACAAATCAAACCGGCAAGAGGTTCTACCAAGTCAAGGTCAAAAGCCTAGATACCACCAGCATCAAGGAATTAGGGCGGTTGATGGAACCCCTCCAAATGCAAGCCTTCCGCAAGACTTACGGAAAGATCTTAGAGTTGACCATAGCAGAGGTGTCCATAGAAGCCATTGCATCACTTACCCAATACTACGACCAGCCTTTGAGATGCTTCACATTCGGGGACTTCCAATTAGTACCAACCATTGAAGAATTTGAGGAAATTCTAGGATGTCCTCTCGGGGGAAGAAAACCATATCTTTCCTCCGGATGTCTCCCCTCTTTGAGCAGAATTGCAACTGTGGTCAAGGATTCAGCAAGAGGTTTGGACCGCATAAAACAGACTCGGAACGGCATAGCGGGCCTACCACAGAAGTACCTAGAAGACAAGGCGAGGGGTATGGCCAATCAAGGAGACTGGGTCCCGTTTATGGATGTGTTAGCTTTGCTAATTTTTGGGGTCGTCCTCTTTCCAAACATGGATGGTTTGGTAGACCTAGCAGCAATCGACGCTTTCCTTGCCTACCACCATAGCAAGGAGAGTCCGGTGGTAGCTGTCTTGGCAGATCTATTTGACACATTTGACCGAAGGTGCGAAAAGAGTAGCGCACGGATCATCTGTTGCTTACCCGCCCTCTGTGTTTGGTTGGTTTCCCATTTGTTCCAACAAGACACAAGACTTCCATGTCCGCTCCTAAGCCATCGCTCGTGTACTGAAAAGAGGAGAATAGATTGGGACCAGCTCTTGGCCAGGATAGGAGGTAGAACAATCAGTTGGTTCCCCCGATGGAAGGAAGGAAAAGAAGGAGTCCTTTTTTCATGTGGAAGATACCCAAACATTCCGCTGGTAGGAACGAGGGGTTGTATTAATTACAATCCCACACTCGCTATAAGACAACTAGGGTACCCCATGAGGGGAGCACCGACGGAAGAAAGCATGTCTCCTTTCCTGGTGAGGGATCTCGGCGCACAAAATTCCGAGACTATACGAAGAATCCATAAGGCATGGGAAACCCCGTTAAGGAAAGATCAAGAGCTTAGAGGCATTCGTAATGGCATCATTGGTGGGTACCACGAATGGCTGAAAGTTCGCATGCGAGGTTTAGATTGGCTCGCCAAGTTAAAAGTCGTCAGCGAAGAGAATTTTGAAGCACCGGAAGAGGACGAAGAAGTCCAAGCTCTCAAGAGCGAGTTAGGAAAGGCAAAACTCGCCAAGGAGAAGTTCAAGTTGGCTGCTACACACGTTCGGAAGGAGTGTGCCGGGTTACGGGAAGAGAATGCAATTACCGCAAGAGCCCTTGAACAAGAGACCAAGAGGGCTCGCAAGGAAGAGTATGGCCGGAACAAATTTCGCGGAGCTCTATGGGGTAGCGATAGTGAACTCAAGTTGCGAAGGGAAGAAAGGGACCAGTCGCGAGCACATAGCATGGTTCTGAAAGAGGAGTTGATTGCTTGTTCAAGGTCCAAAAGAAGCTTGTCTCAGCGTTTATGCGAGACAGAGGCCAACATGTTAGCTATCATCGCCAAGTACCAAGAAGAGTTAGGTCTAGCCACGGCCCACGAGCATAGAATCGCGGATGAGTATGCCCAAGTGTATGCGGAAAAAGAGGCTAGAGGAAGGGTGATCGACTCTTTACACCAAGAGGCAACCATGTGGATGGATCGGTTTGCTCTTACCTTGAACGGGAGTCAAGAACTTCCCCGATTGTTAGCCAAGGCCAAGGCGATGGCAGACACCTACTCCGCCCCCGAAGAGATTCATGGGCTTCTCGGCTATTGTCAGCATATGATAGACTTAATGGCCCACATAATTAGAAATCGTTAGGAAACTTGTATGGTCTCTCAGACCTTGACTAGATACGACTTCCTTTTTTTTGAAATAAAATGAGTTGGTCCCATGTTTCTACTCCAAAAAGCTTGTGCAAATCAAATCACTCCTACATTTTATCTCTAGCATGCATTGTATGTTGGTCTCGTCCTTTGTCACGGGAAGCCGGAAGGTCCATATCACCTTCTTAATTGTACACATGGGGCACTGCGCCCCCAAAGGCGCGAGTAAGAAGAGATAATTTTCCGGGCTCTCGTGTCCGTAAAATGCATTCATATCATGCATCGCATAAGCATCTCTTCATAACATCATAATGGACATATCCTGCATTTGTCCGTTATCATATTCCAGCCTCACATTTTGCATGAGTCATGGCATCATCATGCATATGCGTTCAACAAACTTTTTGATCTGCAAAATTGCATACCATTTGTTTTCATCCTTGCGTTTTCCTCTACAAAACAAAAACAAAAAGGGGAAGCGTGAAACTTCACACTACATTCTTAGTTGCATGTGTTAGGCACCATGAGCCAACCATGTTGGGATCATAAACCCATTTCTAAAAAAAAAAAACACACAACAACAAAACAAAATAATTGAACATGGTACCTAATGCATGGTTAACTAGGAAATGGTGTTTCTTCGGGCATCTCAATTTCATAATTACATTTTCCATGCATAGCTTAAAGTATGCCCGAGTCATTCATCCCTATGAGATGTTGTTGAAGTATTGGCAATCAGAATTGCCATTCCTTGGATTATAGGGTTGAACCAAGCTTATGCTTTTATAAAAAGGTTCATCAAGTCAAAATATGGAAGTAACCGTCTTGCAAAATTGGGGCAAAAGATGAATCGAGTCACATCACTGCTTCGTCTACTGCCAAACATATTTAGGATTGTTTATGTCCTTGTTACTTCCAGTTTCACCTTGACAAAGATGTCATGGACCATGTTGAAAATCTAAATTGATTCAACCCCATATCCTGCGTAAAAATTCACAATACTTCAACTGTACATCATTCGCATACATCCATGCTTTTCATTGGTTGCATTGCTCATTGCATTCTTTCCTTGAAAAATAAAATAAAATAAAATAAAATGAACTTAATCATTGTTATCAAAAAGAAAAGGACACGCTTTACGGCACCCTTACCGAACTCGTGCTAGAGCTAGAGTAATGGGTGAAGCAGAGGAGGTGCAAGAGAAGATGAAGGCCGACATGGAGGCCATGAAAGAGCAAATGGCCACAATGATGGAGGCCATGATGAGCATGAAGAAGATAATGGAAGCCAATGCGGTTATAGTTGCCGCTACTAGCGCTGTCGCTAAGGTGAACCCGATGCTCCCATCTGGCCTCAAGCAAATGAATCATCCAACCTCAAATATGGTAGGCAAAGATTTGCGAAGTACGGATGACCCCAGGATGTGCAAATTCAAAACGAGCACGCCTTCCCATCATATGGCTTGCCTCCCAACTATACACCACCCAATGTGGCATACACTCTCAATGAAAATCTCAATAACTCCACTCCGATACTCATTGAGAACCAATAACCTCATCAGGCACATATCTCTCAAACCATGGGAAAGACACATGAAATTCCCCACCACAATCTAGCTGACTTCGAGCCTTGGCTCGGATATGCCACTGAAGGGCAAGCAGTTGGTGGTATACCCTTTGAAAACACTTTGGAGAGCCCTCAGTTTCGCCCACAACCACAACCATTGCATTTTTGCGGTGGGAAGAGCCCCTCCTGCTATGGCCGAAAAGGGAAAGACGGATCATCTAAAGGAAAGGCTCAGGGCCATTGAAGGAGGTGAAGATTATGCCTTTGCTAACCTAGAAAAGTTGTTCCTAATACCCAAACATGGTCATTCCCAAGTTCAAGGTGCTGGACTTTGACAAGTACAAGGGGACTACTTGTCTCAAGAACCATCTAAAGATGTATTGTCAGAAGATGGGGGAATACGCAAAAGATGAGGAATTGCTGATACATTCCTTCCAAGAAAGTCTTACTGGGGTAGCTGTTACCTGGTACACTAACTTGGAACCTTCCCGAGTCCATTCTTGGAAGGACCTAATGGTTGCCTTTGTTAGGCAGTATCAGTACAATTTTGATATGGTTCCGGATAGGATGCAACTACAGAACATGTGCAAAAAGGGGGACGGATCATTCAAAGAACACGCCCAAAAGGTGGAGGGATCTGGCGGCCCAGGTGGTACCCCCAATAATGGAAAGGGAGACGATAATCGTGATGGTAGACACATTATCGGTACTCTACTATGAAAAGATGGTGGGCTGCGCACCCTCAAAGCTTTGCAGATTTGGTCTTCGCCAGTGAAAGGATCAATGTGGGTCCGAAAAGAGGCAAATTTGATCATCCTACTAGGACGACTGAGAAAACTGGGGCAAATAAAGAGGGTGAGAAAGAGGGAGAAACCCATGCTGTGACTGCCATTCCTATACGGCCAAGTTTCCCACCAACCCAACAATGTCATTACTCAGCCAATAACAAACCTCCTCCTTACCCACCACCCAGTTATCCACAAAGGCCATCCCTAAATCAACCACAAAGTCTGTCTACCGCACTTCCAATGACGAAGACCACTTTTAGCACAAACAAAAAAAACACCAACCAAGAAATGAATTTTGCAGCAAAAAGCCTGTAGGATTCACCCCAAATTCCGGTGTCATATGCTAACTTGCTCCCATATCTACTTGATAGCGCAATGGTAGCTATAACCCCTGCTAGGTTCCCTCAAACCCCCATTTTTCTGAGGATATGACTCGAACGCAACATGTGCATATCGTGGGGGAGCCCTGGGGCATTCCATTGAGCACTGTATGACCCTCAGGCGTAAGGTGCAAGGTCTAATTGATGCGGGCTGGCTGAAATTTGAGGAGAATCGCGTGTAAATCCTGACATTGACAAGAGATGCCACACATGGGGCAATTTTGAAAACTGTTGTTAGATGTCTCTAATGACTCATCAGGATTTTCAAGTGCAAGCCATTGGTCAGTTTGCTCAAGCAACCTGCGCTCCTGAGTGTTGACTTCCAAGACCGTTCAATCAGAGATTACTCATCTTGCACGTTGGTGGGGGTGCCGTAAAACAACGAGCAAAGTTCAAAACAAATAAATTTCAAAATAAAAAATAAAAAGGCATTTGATTGACTGTGTTTTCAAGTAAAAATATAGACGTTCATGTGACCTCATTTTGTCTTTTTAGAGAGAAGTGAGTTATCAAGAATAGGATGTTGGACAAATGGCCTCAGTTACCTTAAGAAAAAGGGGGGTTGAATTAAGATGCAAAGACTATTCCCCAATTGAACTATCAATCTCTCTTTTCGGATTAACAATGCACACAGGGATAACCCTTCCCTTGTGTTCAGGAATCCTCTACAACAAGAGACCCACGGTCTCTTAATCCCTTTTCAGAAATAAGAAGAAGAGAAGAAGAGGTCTCTCGTAAAAGAGGTAAAATGAAGATCAATCAAAAATTCCTTATTGAATAAGCAAGTGGTTGACCAAGGAATCTTTTTGAGAGGATAAGACATTTCAGTTCAGAAAAACTCTTGATCTTTCGAGAGGATAAAACTGTTTGGGCAATGAAAACTCTCTTTAAAACATTTGAATGGCCGTTCATAAAACATTTGAATAGATATGTCTCTTGGAAATTATTTTCTGAAAATCCCCTCTGGTAATCAATTACAAGACTTATGTAATCGATTACAGGTTTTAAAAATTTGTATTAAAACATTTTCAACTACTGGTAATCAATTACCAGAGAGCAAATCTCAATTTGAAATGATAGAATTCTTTGGTCAAACCTCTTGTTTATTGCAATTTGGAAACTTCTTCCTAAAGATTCTAAAGAGATCAAACTTGATCATATATCTTGAATAAAACTTAGAAGTACTTGATCCTTTAGCATCATCAAGACATCAAAACATCTTGCTTCTACATAGGAGTCATTTGACTTAAATCCATCAGCTGAAAAATCCTTCAACTATTTCTCGTCCTTGGAAAATTCTTTTTGCAAGAATCAACTGCTTCTTTCATTCTTCCTCACTACGAGGTCGTGAAAACAAGACAACACTTGGTACCTCTAAGCCCTACACTGGGGCAACGAAAGGCACCATGCAAAAACCTCAAGCGAACCTAGGGGCAGATTAGAAGTTCTCACCCAATAGGTTCCCTCCTACAAGGTCATGACGAAAGACAACGATTGGTACCTCAAAGCCTTACACTGGGGCAATGAGGGGCATCGTGCATGAGCCTCAAGTGAACATAGGGGCAGATCAAAAGTTCTCACCTGTCGATGTTTTTTAAACAAGTCATGACGAAAGACAACGATTGGTACCTCAAAGCCTTACACTGGGGCAATGAGGGACATCGTGCATGAGCCTCAAGTGAACATAGGGGCAAATCAAAAGTTCTCACCTGTCGATGTTTTTAAACAAGAAAAAGAAAAGGGGGGACAAACCCTAGGTTTTCAATGGATTGATCAAACATCAAACGACTCCATTGCCGTCACTCCAAAATGGTCAAGTGACTAAATCAGACAGAACACACACTCTGAGGGAGTTCCCGGAGAGATTTGCAAAAAAGATAAGATGAGGTTGCATGAATTATCAGCTCTTTCAAAAGGACAGTCAATCTGTGTTTTCCAAAAAAAAAAATTAAATCAAAATCAAAATCACAAAATAGGGAAAGAATGTCATGAACATTGTACAACTTTCCATTACATTGCATTATTTCATATGAAGTCTGCATTTACCAAAATTTCACGACAAAGGTTGCATGCATCTGCATCCCCAAAAATTATGTTAACTGCATAGATTTCCTACATCTAATGTCCAAATCTTGTGGATTTGGGATGACCGGCCCTCTCGATGAGTCGATCTCTTGCTTTCTCATAAGGGTGGACCCTTGGGTACTTGTACCTATCACCTTTAGAGGACTACACGTCCTCGCCTTGAGAGGACTACATGTCCTCGCCATCAGAGGACTTCATGTCCTCGCCATCAGAGGGCTGCACGCCCTCACCTCCAGAGGACTACCTGTCCTCGCCATCAGAGGGCTGTACGCCCTCACCTTCAGAGGACTACACGTCCTCGCCTTGAGAGGGCTACACGCCCTCACCTTGGGTACTAGTTACCCTCACTGTTGAGAGGACTACACGTCCTCGCCTTGAGAGGACTACATGTCCTCACCTTCAGAGGGCTACATGTCCTCGCCATCAGAGGACTTCATGTCCTCGCCATCAGAGGGCTGCACGCCCTCACCTCCAGAGGACTACCATGTCCTCGCCTTGAGAGGGCTACGCGCCCTCACCTTGGGTACTAGTTACCCTCACCGTTGAGGGGACTACACATCCTCGCCTTGAGAGGACTACACGTCCTCACCATCAAAGGACTACACGTCCTCGCCTTGAGAGGGCTACACGCCCTCATCTTGGGTACTAGTTACCCTCACCGTTGAGAGGACTACACGTCCTCGCCTTGAGAGGACTACACGTCCTCACCATCAGAGGGCTGCACGCCCTCACCTCTAGAGGACTACATGTCCTCGCCTTGAGAGGGCTACACGCCCTCACCTTGGGTACTAGTTACCCTCACCGTTGAGAGGACTACACGTCCTCGCCTTGAGAGGACTACACGTCCTCACCATCAGAGGGCTGCACGCCCTCACCTCTAGAGGACTACATGTCCTCGCCTTGAGAGGGCTACACGCCCTCACCTTGGGTACTAGTTATCCTCACCGTTGAGAGGACTACACGTCCTCGCCTTGAGAGGACTACACGTCCTCACCATCAGAGGGTTGCACGCCCTCACCTCCAGAGGACTACATGTCCTCGCCTTGAGAGGGCTACACGTCCTCACCTTGGGTACTAGTTACCTTCACCTTCAGAGGACTACACGTCCTCGCCTTCAAAGGGTCATGTACCTTCAACTTCAGAGGACTACACGTCCTCGCCGTCAAAAGGTCATGTGCCTTCACCTTTGTAGGGCTACATGCCCTCACCTTCAGAGGACTGCACGTCCTCACCTTTAGAGGACTACACGTCCTCGCCATCAGAGGACTACATGTTCCCCATTTTCAAAGGGGGGCATGCCCTCACCTTCAGAGGATTGCACGTCCTTGCCATCATAGGACTACACTCCCTCGCCTTCGAAAGGACGACACGTCCTGAACTTCAGAGGGCTACACGCCCTCGCCTTTAGAGGACTACGCGTCCTCACTTTCAGTGGGCTCCATATCCACACCTTAAGATAATTTAAGGTCCTCTGTCCTTAAATGCTTAACCGAGACTTGCACTCCCGGTTAAGGGACCAGTAGTTTCCTTTTAACGGTTCCTGGGCCACCCCCTGATATTGGAGGAGGGCCAACTGTGCGAGCACAACTAGAGAGGGAGGCTATCACACTGCTACTATGCATACTGGGGCAAGATTTCACCCGTGCCGCTGCAAAGAGACGAGTGCGGATCATGCGCACCAACATGACCACTCTTACATAGATGACATTGCTACTTAGCAATATTCTGCCCAGCGACCGCAATGCCAATCTCCCCCTGCAAAAGTATCAGTTGGTCTGTGTCGTCCCGACATGGGTAAGTATGCATATGGTTCAACTGATTTCTGATACCTTCTATTGTTTGCAGGGATCGCACCCACAAAGACACCTAGTGGACCTGAAGAAGTCCAACAGGGCCCTGGGGTTTCCAGCTCTGGTTACGGGCCTCTATCGGCCCTATAGGGCGCTCGTCCCCCCAGCAAGCTCATGCCATCATGACATAGGTAAGTATGCACCTCCCCCAACTGATTTCTGATGTCATCTATTGTTTGCAGGGATTGTGCCCGCAAGACACCTAGTGGACCCGAAGAAGGCCAACAGTGTCTTGGAGTTGCCAGCTCTAAATACGGGTCTCTATCAGTTCAAGGGAGTGCCTGTTGCCCCCAGCAGGGTCATCAGGCCCCCCTACTAATCGAGTTTTCATCTAGAAGTGCTGCGTCTCCAGGCAGGCGCAGGGCGAAACACCACAGCAGCCTGGGGATGGCCGGCAGCGGGCAACAGACGCACCGCCATCATCTCTAGAGTTCACCTCAGCTCATCCACAAAAAGGTTAGAGCGTTGCTTACGACCCATGGCCGACCAATAGGCAACCAAGTCCAAAGCCAAAGGTAAGGAAAGTACTAGGTCAGTGACCGACAAGTCATAAGGCGTCCAGCTAAAGACGTTAAAGAAGCGCTACTAGGAGGCAACCTAGTACCTTTTGAATCTATGTTTGTTATTTGATCACTTTTTATAGTAGGACGCACCTAGTTGCTCATGATCCTGGGGATTTAAATAAAACAAGCGCAAGCTCGGAAGGTAGTCATACCTCACAAAATATATATATGTATGTTTAGGTAGTGAAAATACCTTAGATATGCATGTATGTAAACAAAAAAAAACACTTCACAAAATATATATGTATGTTTAGGTAGAAAGATACCTTAGATATGCATGTATGTAAACAAAAAAATACTTCACAAAATATATATATGTATGTTTAGGTAGAGAGATACCTTAGATGTGCGTGTATGTAAACAAAAAAAAACACTTCACAAAATATATATGTATGTTTAGGTGGCAAGATACCTTGGATATGCATGTATATAGCAAAAATACCTCACAAAAATATGCACATGTTTAGGTAGCAAAATACCTCATGAAAAAAAAAAAAAGAGAAAAACAAAAAAAAAACAAACAAGAAAAAGAAATAAACAAATGATAATGATAAAAAAAAGGAGAGAAAAAAAAGAAAAATAAGTTGTCTAGCTGAAAAGCCAACATGCTTTTGAAAAGAGATGACTTCCAACTTTTCTTTGAAGAAAAATTCGCTGATCATAGCTAGTTTTTGGAAAAAATGTGTATACACCTGAAGGGTGAATGCTGTGAAATTTTCCCGAGTACCCAAAATGGACTAGGATGAATGCACAAATTGATAAAAGAACATATTTTGGAAACATTGGGTTGACTAAAATAGAGGAAATGAATCCTGAGCCCTAGCATCACATGACCATAAAAATTTGACACTTGAGTGTCCGCATAGGTGCATGCATGACCAGTTTTGCATAAAGTTTCCAAATCATCATTTTTGCATTTGTGTCATGGAAATAATGTGAGGCATCCCTTTTATCCTTGAGCCAAACCAAACCCCGACATGTATCATGTCTAGCCATTCTACAAACCTTGAGCCAAAATCCTGACTCACCATAATCCTTACCCTCGGAAGCAAAAAGGAAGAGAAGGAAAATTCCCAATCAAAGAGTGGGAGAAAGCAAAAAAAGAAAAGAAAGAAAATTCCCAATCAAAGAAAGGGAGAAAGAAAAAAAAAAAAAAAAAAGAAGGAAAGAAAGCTCCTGATCAAGGATCGAAAGAAAACAGAAGAAATGTGCAGAGAGGTCTTTGGACCGGACAATATCTGAACAATACAGAATTGTCACCAAATGAACAAAAAAGGAAGGAAAGGAAACCACGACCTAAAATGGTCTTCTCCCTTTAATTACCAACCAAAATCCCGTGCGCTAGCGACCCTTTTTTCTCGCCCCGCACTAAACAAAAAAAAAAAAACAGAAAAAGAAAAAGCCAGGAAAATCAAAAGCCAAAAAACACACAAAAGCCGAAAGAAGAAACCACCAAAGGAACCCATTCCCAAGGGAAGCCCTATTGATCCATGATCACGCATGTAATTTTTTATTTGATAGGAAATAATTTGCAAAGTCAAGTCATGACATATCTATGGTTCGGAATTAGGATGAAACACTTACCTGTGCGAGATTGATACACTTTGAGTGGATTTCTTCTATTTTTGTCGAACCCAGTGTTTCCTCTAAATGGTCATTTAGAAACGAAATGCTAACATCCAAAATCTCATTTATGGGTATGGGAGATTTCATCAGCAGACTCTCCTTCCCCGGTAGACGCATTGTTTTTCACTCAAAAAAGCATATGCTGCTCTAAATCAGTTGGAATATTTGTCTCTTTGCTAAAACATGTTTGCATTTTAGTGGAGAAAACACCGAGACTTTTTCAAGTCTCACAAGTTACCCAGAACTACGTAGGTCTGAGTTCCTCATTGGAGGATACGTAGGAGCAAGAGCTTTGCTTTTGTCGGCCGCCCCATAATCTTTGTCATACTGACCCTGAGGTCATGTGACGTGCACCCTTGTATCATCCAGAGGCGGCGGGCCCGATGATACGCGGAGATACCTTACGGTTATCCGCACCCTTTTGTCATCCAGAGGCGGCGGGCCCGATGACAAGCAGAGACCAAGTTTGGTCATTCTGCACCCTTGTATCATCCAGAGGCGGCGGGCCCGATGATACGCGGAGATACCTTACGGTTATTCGCACCCTTTTGTCATCCAGAGGCGGCGGGCCCGATGACAAGCAGAGACCAAGTTTGGTCATTCTGCACCCTTGTATCATCCAGAGGCGGCGGGCCCGATGATACGCGGAGATACCTTACGGTTATTCGCACCCTTTTGTCATCCAGAGGCGGCGGGCCCGATGACAAGCAGAGACCAAGTTTGGTCATTCTGCACCCTTGTATCATCCAGAGGCGGCGGGCCCGATGATACGCGGAGATACCTTACGGTTATCCGCACCTTTTTGTCATCCAGAGGCGGCGGGCCCGATGACAAGCAGAGACCAAGTTTGGTCATTCTGCACCCTTGTATCATCCAGAGGCGGCGGGCCCGATGATACGCGGAAATACCCGAGTGGTTATCCGTATAAACATTCTTTTGCTATCTGTAAGACAGAACGCTTGATAGCATGCAGAGACTGACATAGTCTTCTGCACCTTTTGTTCCTCCGGGAACAACAAGTCATTTACATGCGGAAATTTCATGGTCGCCCGCGACTCTCGTCAACCGAGAGGAGCCAAATTAGTGTCATACACTAATTTTCGGGGACCTTTGCTTGATGACATGCGACCATTCTTTGGTCCTTGTGAGATGCTTGGCATCCATCATTAGGCAATTTGTGAAATTCTAGGAACGACAAGTCATGGTCACCCGCGACTCTCGTCAACCGAGAGGAGCGAAATTAGTGTCATACACTGATTTTCGGGGACCTTTGCTTGATGACGTGCGACCATTCTTTGGTCCTTGTGAGGTGCTTGGCACCCATCATTAGGCAATTTGTGAAATTTTGGGAACAACAAGTCATTTGCATGTGGAGATTTTATGGTCACCCGCGACTCTCGCCAAGTCGAGAGGAACGAAATTAGTGTCTTATCTTTACTTTCCTTTTATCTCCAATAAAAGACAAGTAAAGAGGGGCAACTATCATACCCTAATTTCGTCCGGGGACCTTTGCTCGATGACGTGCGACCATTCTTTGGTCCTCGTGAGGTGCTTGGCACCCATCATTAGGCAATTTGTGAAATTCCAGGACATGCCGAAAAACCAAAAAAATATTGATGCACAATCCGTAAGTTTCCGTGACACACCGGAAATCAAATGGAAGCATCGTTGCATAATTAAGTGAGGTTCCGTAACATTCCGTAAGTCAAAAAGGGGATGATTATGTAATCCGCAAGGTTCCGTAACATTACGGAAAGAAAACAAGTATCGTTACGAAATTCGTAAGTTTCCGTAACTTTACGAAAAAAGAATCACCAAAAAACAGCAGAGGGGGGTGTACTTAGTAAAAATGGGGGTGCAAATAGCACCCAGGCCCACTTGGGCCCTCCGGAATATTCCTCCAGAAGGCGGTTGCTTCTGGAGGAAGCAACCCTGCTCGCCTGGGCGAGCTGGGCGGCAACCACCTCCCCTATTTTGCTATAAATAGGGGAGGAAGGCAAGAAGGAAGGGGTTCAGCCCCTTTGGCACTTCTCTCTCTTTCGAATTTGCTTGGAAAAATCGTTTCCGTGAAGAAAATCTAAGCCAAGGCGCTTCCGAAACGTTTCCGTAACGTTTTCCGTGAAGAATTTCGCAAAGGTTTCAACCGTTCTTCGACGTTCTTCATTCGTTCTTCATCGTTCTTCGATCTTCAACGGGTAAGTACCTCGAACCAAGCTTTTCGATTCATTCTATGTGCCCGTAGTGGCCCACATTGTGTTTCGTGCATTTTTATTCTCGTTTTGTTTACTTTTTATACCCCCTGTTGACGTGCTTAAGCCATTTTACTTAAGTCATTTCTCGCTTAACTTAAAAATAAAATAAATTTCCACCGAACGTTTGAATTGTATTATCCATTAACTTCGGTTAAAATAAATTCCGACCGTTCGGTCGTGCCGTAACCACGTTGGAAATCAAAAAGAGGTAAAAAATAATATAATAATCAAAAAGACATCTTTTAGTAAAATAAAGCGGAAAATCAAGTGGACATTTTCTCTTTGGGATTTCTCATTCTTAATCGAATTGATTAATAACTAAAGTGAAACTAAAGGCTAAAATCAATTCGCCTAGTCAAGCTCGTCCATAAAAATAGGCTTTTGAAGTTTGTCATTTCATTTCCTCACTAAGTAAAATGGATCATTTTTAAGGTCCAACGCCTTAAAATGATCACCTCTTAAAGTAAAAAAGAATCACTTGATAAAAAAGAACTACGTAGGTCTGATTTTCTCATCCCAAATTGAGGAATACGTAGGAGCAAAGGGAAACACCCTTGTCGACCACAAAAAAGGGAAAAATATAAAAAGGGTATAAAAAATATAAGGACATAAAAAGGAA
Organism: Glycine max; assembly: GCF_000004515.6. Taxonomy (NCBI): domain Eukaryota; kingdom Viridiplantae; phylum Streptophyta; class Magnoliopsida; order Fabales; family Fabaceae; genus Glycine; species Glycine max. The sequence goes on from NC_038243.2 coordinate 26,406,910, forward strand.
CGTAAAAATCAAAGTCATGTTTGCACATTCGATTAAAGGCTGCCGTCCCTTGGGGCGGACGTGTGGGGTGCTAATACCTTCCCCGTGCGTAAATACAACTCCCGGACCTTTCACTTAAAAGTTCGTAGATCGCGTCTTTTCCGGTTTTTCCGACGTTTTCCTCAAATAAACGTTGGTGGCGACTCCGCGCGTATTCCTTTCGTGGAACACGCATCCCGCGAGTCTCGCGTCGCCCTCCCGCCGAAGGGTAGGTTGCGACATTAAGATAACTGAGGCCATTTGTCCAACATCCTATTCTTGACAACTCGCTTCTCTAAGAAGACAAACTTTCCGGCATGATAAAATGAGGTCACGTGAACGTCTATATTTTTACTTGAAAACACAGTCAATCAAATGCCCTCTCTTCTTTTTTTTGTTTTTTGTTTTTTTTTTTTTTTTACTTTACTCGTCGTTTTACGACACCCCCACCAACGTGCAAGATGAGTAATCTCTGATTGAACGGTCTTGGAAGTTAACACTCAGGAGCGCAGGTTGCTTGAGCAAACAGACCAATGGCTTACACTCACATTCCGGTGGAAGTTGAATAAGCAAAGATGTGTTCGTGAGAGGATGAGGGACAAAGATATCAACTTTATCCATTTCATTTAACATTGTAACTGTGATTTACAATAATGGCATAAACTTGGAAATCCTGATGAGTCATTAGAGACACCTAACAACAGCCTTCAAAATTGCCCCATGTGTGGCATCTCTTGTCAATGTCAGGATTTACACGCGATTCTCCTCAAATTTCAGCCAGCCCGCATCAATTTGACCTTGCACCTTACGCTTTAGAGCCCTACAATGCTTAATGGAACGCCCCGGGGCTTCTCCGTGACAAGCACACGTTGCGTTTCGAGTCGTATTCTCGGAGAAATGGAGGTTGATGAACCTTGGCTAGGGTTATGGCTACCATTGAATTATCAAGTAGATATGGGAGCAAGTCAGCATAGGACACTGGAATTGGGGTGAATTCTACAGGCTTTCTCGCTGCAAAAATTCATTTTTTGGTTGGTGTTTTTGGTTTGTGCGAAAGGTGGTGTTCGTCATTGGAAGTACGGTAGACAGACTTTGTGGTTGATTTAGGGATGGCCTTTGTGGATAACTGGGCGGTGGGTAAGGAGAAGGTTTGTTATTGGCTGAGTAAAGACATTGTTGGGTTGGTGGGAAACTTGGTCGTACAAGAATGGCAGTCACAGCATGGGTTTCTCCCTCATCCTCACCCTCTTTATTTGCCCCAGTTTTCTCATTCGTCCAAGCAGGATGATTAAATTTGCCTCTTTTCAGATCCACTTCGATCTTTTTGCTGGCGAAGACCAAATCTGTAAAACTTGAAGGTGTGTAACCCACCATTTTTTTCATAGTAGAACACCGGTCACGTGTCTACTATCATTGTGATAATCTCTTTCTCTGTTTTTGGGGGTGCTACTTGAGTTGCCAAGTCTCTCCATCTTTGGGCGTATTCTTTGAAAGATTCGTGCCCCCTTTTTGCACACTTTTTGTAGTTGCATCCTATCCAGAGCCATATCAGAATTGTACTGACACTGCCTAACGAAGGCAACCATTAGGTCCTTCCAAGAATGGACTCAGGAAGGTTCCTAAGTTAGTATACCAGGTGATAGTTGTCCTAGTAAAACTTTCTTAGGAAAAATATATCAGCAGTTTCTCATCTTTTGCGTATGCCCCCATCTTCCGACAATACATCTTTAAATGGTTCTTGGAGCAAGTAGTCCCTTTGTACTTGTCAAAGTTCGGCACCTTGAACTTGGGAATGACCATGTTTGGGTATTAGGAACAACTTTTCTAGGTTAGCAAAGGCATAATCTTCGCCTCCTTCAATGGCCCTGAGCCTTTCCTTTAGATGATCCGCCTTTCCCTTTTCGGCCATAGTAGGAGGGGCTCTTCCCACCGCAAAATGCAATGGTTGTGGTTGTGGGCGAAACTGAGGGCTCTCCAAAGTGTTTTCAAAGGATATACCACCAACTGCTTGCCCTTCAGTGGCATATCCGAGCCAAGGCTCGAAGTCAACTAGATCGTGGTGGGGAATTTCATGTGTCTCCCCCATGGATTGAGAGATATGTGCCTGATCAGATTGAGGTTATTGGTTCTCAATGAGTATCGGAGTGGAGTTATTGAGATTTTCATTGAGAGTGTATGCCACATTGGGTGGTGTATAGTTGGGAGACAAGCCATATGATGGGAAGGTGTGCTCGTTTTGAATTTGCACATCATGGGGTCATCCGTACTTCCCAAATCTTTGCCTACCATATTTGAGGTTGGATGATTCATTTGCTTGAGGCCAGATGGGAGCATCGGGTTCACCTTAGCGACAGCGCTAGTAGCGGCAACTATAACCGCATTGGCTTCCATTATCTTCTTCATGCTCATCATGGCCTCCATCATTGTGGCCATTTGCTCTTTCATGGCCTCCATTTTGGCCTTCATCTTCTCTTGCACCTCCTATGCTTCACCCATTACTCTAGCTCTAGCACGAGTTCGGTAAGGGCACCGTAAAGCATGTCCTTTTCTTTTTGATAACAATGATTAAGTTCATTTTATTTTATTTTATTTTATTTTTCAAGGAAAGAATGCAATGAGCAATGCAACCAATGAAAAGCATGGATGCATGCGAATGATGTACAATTGAAGTATTGCAAATTTTTACGCAGGATATGGGGTTGAATCAATTTAGATTTTCAACATGGTCCATGACATCTTTGTCAAGGTGAAACTGGAAGTAACAAGGACATCAACAATCCTAAATATGTTTGGCAGTAGACGAAGCAGTGATGTGACTCGATTCATCTTTTGCCCCAATTTTGCAAGACGGTTACTTCCATATTTCAACTTGACTTGATGAACCTTTTTGTAAAAGCATGAGCTTGGTTCAACCCTATAATCCAAGGAATGGCAATTCTGATCGCCAATACTTCAACAACATCTCATAGGGATGAATGACTCGGGCATACTTTAAGCTTATGCACGGAAAATGTAATTATGAAATTGAGATGCCCGAAGAAACACCATTTCCTAGTTAACCATGCATTAGGTACTATGTTCAATTATTTTGTTTTGTTGTTGTGTGTTTTTTTTTAGAAATGGGTTTATGATCCCAACATGGTTGGCTCATGGTGCCTAACACATGCAACTAAGAATGTAGTGTGAAGTTTCACGCTTCCCCTTTTTTGTTTTTGTTTTGTAGAGGAAAACGCAAGGATGAGCAAACATGAAAACAAATGGTATGCAATTTTGCAGATCAAAAGGTTTGTTGAACGCATATGCATGATGATGCCATGACTCATGCAAAATGTGAGGTTGTAATATGATAACAGACAAATGCAGGAACGATATGTTCATTATGATGCCATGAAGAGATGTTTATGCGATGCATGATATGAATGCATTTACGGACACAAGAGCCCGAAAAATTATCTCTTCTTACTTGCACATTTGGGGGCGCAGTTCCCTATGTGTACAGTTAAGAAGGTGATATGGACCTTCCGGCTTCCCGTGACCAAGGACGAGACCAACATACAATGCATGCTAGAGATAAAATGCGGGAGTGACTTGATTCGCACTGATTTTTGGAGTAAAAACGTGGGATAAACTCATTTTATTCAAAAAGTTATAACTAGTCAAGATCTGAGCGACAATACAAAACTTCCTAGCGGTTTCTAATCATATGGTCCATTAAGTCTATCATATGCTGACAATAGCTGAGAAGTCCGTGGATCTCCTCGGGGGCGGAGTAGGTGTCCGCCATTGCTTTGGCCTTGGCTAGCAATCGGGGAAGTTCTTGACTCCTGTTCAAAGTAAGAGCAAATTGATCCATCCACATTGTTGCCTCTTGGTGCAATGAATCAATTACCCTTTCCCTTGCTTCCCTTTCTGCTGATATCTTGGCGGACTCATCCTCTAGCCTTTGCTCGTGAGTCGCTGCTAGATTTAGCTTCTCTTTGCACTCATCGATGATGGCCCACATATTCCCTTCAATCTCGCTTAACTGTTGGGTCAAATTTCTTTTCGACCTAAGGCAAGCCTTTAGCTCGTCCTTCAAGATCATGCCTTTGACCCGTAATGATTCCTTTCACCTCTTCGGAGCTTGAGCTCACTATTGCTGCCCTATAAAGCCCCTCAAAACTTGTTTTGGTCGTGTTCTTCCTTTCGGGCCTTCTTGGTTTCTCGTTCCAAGGCTTCAGCGGTGGCCATATTGACGTCCCTTAGTTCATCATACTCTCTTCAGACTTTGATGGCTATGGACTTGAACTTCTCTTTGACTACCCGGGCTCTTTCAAGCTCTGCCTTTAGGGCTTGTACCTCATCACTTTCTTCCGAAGCTTTAACCTCATTGTCTCTCACAGTCTTTAGATTTGGGAGCCAATCCAATCCTTGTGTCCGGACTCTTAGCCACTTATGATAGCCGCCGATGATCCCATTACTGCTTCCCCTAAGCTCTCTGTCCTTTCTTCACGCCGCATCCCATGCCTTGCGAACTCCTTGGAGTACCCTCGCGTTGTGGTCACTGAAACCCCGTGCGATGAAAGGCGTGATGCTTTCGCCTGATGGCACTCCTCTCATGGGGTAGCCAAGCGGTCTTATGGCGAGGACGGGATTATAATTAATACAACCCCTTGTTCCCATCAAGGGAACATTTGGACATCCTTCGCATGAGGATAGAATCCTGATTCTTCCTTCCTTCTAGCGAGGGAACCAATTAACAGATGCCCCTCCATGCTAGCCAAGAGTTGGTCCCAATTCGCCTTTCCTTTTTCGACGCACGAGCGGTGACCTTGTAGCGGATAGACGGGCCTACCTTCTTGGAGAAAAAAGGTGTGAAACCAGCCACACATAGAGAGCCAGTGCACAACAAACAATTCTTGCGCTGCTCTTTTCACATCCTCGGTCGAACGTGTCATACATGGCCAAAATGGCGACGACCGGGCTTTCCTTGCCATGATGAAAGGCGAGGAAAGCGTCAATCGCTGCTAGGTCCACTAACCCTTCCATATTCGGAAAGAGGACAACTCCAAAGATCAAAAGCGCCAAGATGTCAATAAAAGAAAGCCCATTCGCCTTGATTTGCCAAGGCCTTTGCCCTTTCTCCAAAAACTTCCTTGGTACTCCGACTACCCCATTCCTGTTTTGCTTTACACGGTCCAACTCTTGTGCTGAGATTTTCACTACCTTGGCAACTCTTGTCGTGGAGGGATAGAACCCAGAGAAAAGATATGGCTTCCTTCCTCCCAGTGGGCATCGCAGGATTTCTTCAAACTCTATCACAGTCGGCACTAGCTGGAAGTCCTCAAATGTGAAGCACCTTAGGGGCTGGTCATAATACTAGGAAAGGGATGCAATCGGTTCCATGGAGACTTCTACCCTAGCTAGGTCCCAAACCTTACCATAGGCTTTGCGGAAGGCTTGCCGTTGAAGTTGACCCATTAATTGCCCCAACTCTCGTAAACTAGTGACCTCTAAGCTCTTGATTTTGACTTGATAGAACCTCTTTTTAAGCGAAGGCTTTTGACTTGATCCCATGTTTTACTAAAGTGAAATAAAATCTAGTGCGAATCAAAACTCCGACATCTATCATGGGTGGAATGGATGAATGCATGAAGAAATTCATATGACACAGATGCAATTTACGAATACGGGAGCCCGAGAAACTGTCTGCTTCTTAGATACAACGTCTAGGGGTAGCAAAGTACCCCAATGTATGTATTTAAAACGGTGACACGAACCCTTCGTTGGTTTGTTTACAGAGGGGATCAAGACAGAACCCATGTGCGATGCATATGCGAAAGGCACAACACGGGAATGTACACAGTACGACAATATTCACAAACAAATATAAGCAAAAGGGTACATGACACTTATGCATGGCAGTGTGAAAAATGGCACGTAACGTGTTTGCTCCGTGCCCCTATTTTAGGGACCTACAAGGGAGGGAGCTAAAAGGGCTTTTGGTGATATTTCCCCAAGGTAGTCATATCTCTCTTGATGGTTTCTAGAGGTATTATCCCCTTCGAAGAACATATAGCAGCAGTAGGGACTACTAGCAACAATATGTTTTCAAAGAAAAAAACTCTAGATGAGGGTTCACTGTAATCAAGCAAGTCGGAGACCTAGAATGATCACAGATTCACCTCCACTCCTTATGTTCTTATGAACCCGGGTATAGGGCCCTTTTTCAACTCACAGTGTGTGCCAATAGTGTTGGTGTTTGTGTGCATCAAATGAATAAATATTTACCTCATGCATACATTTTAAAACGCAGTAAAAGCAACAAAGAGTTTATATACACAAGAACATAAGACAAATAAAGGGAAACCAACAAAGGAGAAAGTCACGATAAAACATTGCACAAGATTTAAATGGCCTAACTCTCTAAAAACTAGTCCCCAGTGGAGTCGCCAACTGTCGCAACCTACCCTTCGGCGGGAGGGCGACGCGTGACTCGCGGGATGCGTGTTCCACGAAAGGAATACGCGCGGAGTCGCCACCAATGTTTATTTGAGGAAAACGTCGGAAAAACCGGAAAAGACGCGATCTACGAACTTTTAAGTGAAAGGTTCGGGAGTTGTATTTACGCACGGGGAAGGTGTTAGCACCCCACACGTCCGTCACAAGGGACGGCAGCCTTTAATCGAATGTGCAAACATGACTTTGATTTTTACGTTCCCTTTACGTTCTTATATCTTTTATGCCCTTTTTTATATTTTTCTCTTTTTGTGGTCGACAAGGGTGTTTTCCCTTTGCTCCTACGTATTCCTCAATTGTGATGAGGAACTCAGACCTACGTAGTTCTTTCGGAACAAAGTGTTTGGTTAAGTTGTTTTTGTCTTTTTGCAAAATATGTTTTTATTGAACAAAAGGTCATTTAAGGTGTTGGACCATTAAACGGTCTTTTGATTTTGAAAGGAGAGAAACGTTAAGGCGTTGGACCATTAACGATCTCTTGTTTTTGAAAGGAGAGAAACGTTAAGGCATTGGACCATTAACAGTCTCTTGGGGTGGTCGACAAAAGCGGGGCTTTTGCTCCTACGTATCCTCAATTGCGATGAGGAAATCCGACCTACGTAGTTCTTTCTTATGCGTGAATCAAGTGATTCTTTTTTACTTGAAAGGTGATCATTTTAAGGCGTTGGACCTTAAAAATGATCCATTTTACTTAGTAAGAAATTGAAATGATAAACTTCCAAAAACCTATTTTTGTGGACGAGCTTGACTAGGCGAGTTGATTTTAGCCTTAGTTTCACTTTAGTTATTAGTCAATTCGATTAAGAATGAGAAATCCCAAAGAGAAAACGTCCAATTGATTTTTCACTTTATTTTACTAAAGGGGTATTTTTTTTATTATTATTATATTATTTTTTACCTCTTTTTTTTGGTTTCCAACGTGGTTGCGGCACGACCGATCGGTCAGAATTCATTTCAACCAAAGTTAACGGATAATACAATTCAAACGATCGGTGGAAATTTATTTTATTTTTAGGTAAAGCGAGAAATGACTTAAATAAAATGGCTTAAGCACGTCAAAAGGGGGTATAAAAAGTAAATGAAACGAGAATAAAAATACATGAAACCAAATGTGGACCACCACGGGTACATAGAATGAATCGAAAAGCTTGGTTTGAGGTACTTACCCGTTGAAGACTGAAGAACGGTGAAGAACGAATGAAGAACGTCGAAGAACGGTCGAAAACCTTCGCGAAATCACTCACGGAAACGTTACGGAAGCGCCTCGGCTTGGATTTTCTTCACGGAAACAATTTTCCTAAGCAAATTCGAAAGAGAGAGAAGTGCCTAAAGGGCTGAACCCTTTTCTACTTCACTTCTCCCCCTATTTATAGAAAATTGGGGGAGAAGCTTGCCACCCAGCTCGCCCAGGCGAGCAGGGTTGCTTCCTCCAGAAGCAACAGCCTTCTGGAGGAATCTTTTGGAGGGCCCAAGTGGGCCTAGTTGCTATTTACACCCCCATTTTACTAAGTACACCCCCTGCCTTTTTTTTGGTGATTCTTTTTTCGTAAAGTTACGGAAACTTACAAATTTCGTAACGATACTTGTTTTCTTTCCGTAATGTTACGGAACATTGCGGATTACATAATCATCCCCTTTTTTGACTTACGGAATGTTACGGAACCTCACTAATTGTGCAACGATGCTTCCATTTGATTTCCGGTGTGTCACGGAACCTTACGGATTGTGCATCAATATTTTCTTTTGTTTTCCGGCATGTCCCGGAATTTCACAAATTGCCTAATGATGGGTGCCAAGCACCTCACAAGGACCAAACACAAGTTGCATGTCATCAAGCAATGGTCCCCGGACGAAATTAGGGTATGACAGAGACGAATCAAGGTAATCGGTAATGCGGCCACGATTTGCTGCGCAATGTCATTTCCTGCTTTCAAGTACTTGGGGACGGGCACGAGTGGAGGCTAGGCCCATGATCCACAGATCGCCATCCCACGTCCAGCTCCGGACAAGCGAGAAGCGCTACTGGGAGGCAATCTAGTATCCTTTAAATTCCTACATATTATTGTTGTTGTTTCTTTAAGGTGATGGTCGGATGCCTAATTTACCCTAGGGGCTTCGAGTAAGCGAATGCCGACCCATAGAGAGCGCATACCTTTGTTTTTTTTTTAAAAAAAATGCAGGGTTAGCTCACCTGGGCGAGCACCCTCTGCACGAAATGGTTTAAAAAGAGAGGGGGAGTGCAGTTTTCACCCAAGGAACTTCTCCCCCTCACTTAAGAACGCAGCACTCAGGGGATTTCTAGCTTTTTCTTACCCTAGGACACCATTGTGTACCTTTTGCTTCCATTGTAGTGTCCTTGCCACTCCATACAAGTAAGTGCACTATCCTTTGGTTTCTAGCTTTCCATTGATGCCTTTTTATGCACTAAATTGTACATGATTTGACCAATTTTGTGAGACAATTTGGGGCAAATTTATGCTTTGATTCATTGAATTAAGGGGTTGTAGGGGATGGCCTTAGGCCTAGGTTGTGTTCTGAAATAATGGGGCAAGCCACATTGCCCCTATCCCCTTGTTGTTGGTACCCAAAAGTGCGCCCACCAAGTGCTCGGTGAAATGCCTCAATGGTGTTTGCGCATAAGTTTGTGAATATTGCTTATAGATTGGGTTTATGCCTGTATGATTACCATTTTTGGATTTGTGGACAGCTTGCGGAGGTTAGGGTAAATGCCAAAATATGATTTAGGCCTAGGGACCCAAGCCTTTGATTTTTGAATGCAAGAAGGCATGAAAGTGAGAGCATGTTGGTGAGATTTCCCCTTTAGGCCAGCACTTGGTTTGGGCTGCACCATTATGATTTCTTTGTACCTAGATGGTGTGAAAAAGTCGTTCACCATGTACATGTGTATGTTGAATAGGTAGCCAAATGCTTTGCAAATGTGCATATATGTTAAATATGGCACGAAAACGCTTCTCAAAATAGGAACATATGACATGAAATTGTCTTTCAAAATGTGAATGAGTAGTACAAAATTTGTTTTTTCAATAAATGTGCAACATGAAATTGTTCTTCAAATGAATGTAAATATGTGTGAATATATATATATAGCATGAAATTTCCTCTCAAGTGTATGAACATATATGTGAATGAAATGTGAACATATAGCAAAAATGCCATTCAAAATGGAGTAGGTAGGTAGCAAAATGCCTTGAAAAATATGTATGGATAATTTGACATGTAGCATAAGAAATTTCTTTGCAAAATGGAAGTAGGTGCATCTAATAGGATGTCGTTCATCGAGGGAAAGATAGGTATAAATGTATGAATATCCTAGGAGAACCCGTGCGTTGGCGCGTAAGTGTTCCTTTCAAAATTCGTGTGGATATTCGCGTTTTGTTGAAAAAAGGGTACGCTGTTTGGCTTGATCTAGCTTTCATTTTGATTAAGTTTCTTGAACTAACTTCGCAAATGTTTTGCAGGAAATGGCTCCAAAGAAACTCTCAACGAAGAGGTCTAGAAGAGACGCCACAGGAGAAGGATCCAGTGCTGCCCCAGAGTTTGATAGTCATCGTTTTCGGAGTGCCGAGCACGATCAGCGCTTCGAGGCCATCAGGGGATGATCATTCCATAGGGAGAGGCGTGTCCAGCTTAGGGAGGATGAGTATACGGACTTCCAGGAGGAGATAGCTCGCAAACATTGGACATCGCTAGTGACTCCCATGGCCAAGTTCGACCCCGAGATAGTCCTAGAATTCTATGCTAATGCCTGGCCCACGGAGGAGGAAGTTCAGGACATGTGCTCATGGGTGAGGGGTCAGTGGATTCCCTTTGACGCAGATGCCCTCAGCCAGTTCCTAGACGACCCGCTAGTTTTGGAGGAAGGCCAGTAGTGTGAGTTCAGCCATAGGAGGAACAGGGCCGACAGTTTCGATGAGGAAGCCATCGCCCAACTGTAGGCATACTGGGGCAGGATTTCGCCCGAACCGCTGCAGGGAAGCGAATGCAGATCATACGCACCAGCATGACCACTTTGACCCGGACATGGATGACACTGCTGCTCAGCAATGTCTTGCCTAGCGATCACAATTCCGACTTCCCTCTACCTAAGTGCCAGTTGGTGTATGCCATCCTGACATGGATGAGCGCCCATGTGGCCCAGGTGATTGCTGATGCCATTTATTTGTTTGCACGTATGGCTCCTACTAGGCACCCTCTGGACCAAGATAAGTCCAACAGGGCCCTGGAGTTTCCGACGCTGATCACAGGCCTCTACCAGTCCTATGGAGTTCCCGTCACCCCTAGTAAGGTAATCTGACCGCCGATCACCCGATCCTTCATCGAGAAGTACTGCACGCCTAGGAAGGCGCAGGGTGATGCACATCAGGCCACAGGCGCACCGCCACCACCTCGGCAGGCCGATCCAGCTGGGCGACTGGCGTGGAGCATTATCTACAACATTTGATTCGCCAACAGGCGGCCAACCACCGTGGGCAGGTGCAGATACATGAGTGTCTCTACCAGTTCAGCCTCAGTCAACAGGGGCAGGTTTCTGCCCCTTTTGTATGCCCTACTCCGGAGCAGTTTAGGGCTAAGGTCGCATGGCCTGGAGACTGGCCCGATGCCCAGGCAGGGGAGGAGCCTGCAAGATCCCCTGGTGAGGCGGATGAGTCCCATATGGATGAAGATATGACTGACCTGCTCAATTTCTAAATCAAATGAAAAAGTTCACATCTCTACTATTTCTGACAAGAATATGTCTGATTCTTGTAGTTGTTGTGGAAAATATGAAAAAGAAATTAAAGATTTGAAAAGCTCACTTGCAAAATTTTCTTATAGTAAAAATAATTTAGATGTCATATTAGGAAAACAAAGATGTGTCTCTAATAAGGCTGGAATAGGATATAAACCTGAAAAACAACAAAAATTTCATAAAAACCTCTTTACTTCCACACAAAAATATAATTCTAGTTCTATCACTTGCTTTTACAGTGGAAGAAAAGGGCATGGCAGTGTCATACCCTAATTTCGTCTGGGGACTTTTGCTTGAAGGCATACAACCTTTGATTGACCGCTTCAAAATACTTAGCACCCTTTGTTGCACAATATGTGAAGTCCCGAGATGCGCCGAAAATCAAAAGAAAGCATGGTTACGCATCCGTAAAATTCCGTAATGTGGCGGAAACCAAAAGGAAGTATTGTTACGCAATCCGTGATTTTCCGTAACCTCTTCGAAAGCTAAAAAAGAGTAAATACATGATCCGTAAGGTTCCGTAACCTTACAGAAAGAAAATAAGTATCGTTACGAAATTCGTAAAGTTTCGTAACGTTACGGAAAAAGAATCACCAAAAAAAGCAAAGGGGTGTATTTAGTAAAATGGGGGTGCAAATAGTAATTTTCGAATCTAGGCCCTTCTAGAGGTTTTTGGGCAATTTCTTGCTTAAGGTGGAAGCAACCAAGCTCGCCTGGGCGAGCAAGGTGGCAACCACCTCCCCCGTTTTGTTAAAAAATGGGCTTCCGGGACATCCGTAATGCTTCCGTAAAATTTCCATAACCCTAAATAAGCATATTTCACTTAATATGGGTGAGAAGGAAGAGAAAAAAGAAGAAAATCAAGTCCTAAATGCTTCCATAACTTTTATGTAAATTACAAAAGACGGGGGGTGAACTTATAAAAATGGGGGGTGCAAATAGTAATTTTGAAATTTTTAAATTGGGCTTCCAAAGTATTTTCGAAGCTGGATTGCTTCTGGAGGAAGCAGCCCAGCTCGCCTGGGCGGGCTGAGCGACAACCTCCTCCACTTTTTTCCTATAAATAGGCTGAAGGGGGTTGTTCTAAGGGTCCCGGATCCCCCTGGTGATGTATTTCAGCTGTTTTGGGTGAAAAAAATTGTTTCCGTGAAGAAAATCCAAGCCGAGGTGCTTCCGTAACGCTTCTAAGATGTTTCTGTAAGCAAATCCGTGAAGGTTTTCCTCCGTTATTCACCGTTCTTCATCCGTTCTTCGTTCTTCAACGGGTAAGTTTCCAAATCGAGCTTTTCAATTCATTCTATGTACCCGTGGTGGTCCCCATTTGTTTTGTGTACTTTTATTCTCGTTTCATTTACTTTTCGTACCCCCTTTTGACGTGCTTTAGTCATTTATTTAAGTCATTTCTCGCCTAATCAAAAATAAAATAAATTACCAATCATTTGATTTGTAATATCCGTTAATTTCAGTTAAAATGAATTCCGACCGTTCGGTCGTGCCGTAACCACGTTGGAAATCGAAAAAGAGGTAAAATAAATATATAATAATCGAAAAATACCTTTTAGTAAAATAAAGCGGAAAAATCAATCGGACGTTTCTCTTTGGGATTTCTCGTTCTTAATTGAATTGACTAATAACTAAAGTGAAACTAAGGCTAAAATCAACCCGCAAAGTCAAGCTCGTCCACAAAAAAATCACTAAAAAGGATTTTAAGATTCAATACCTCAATTTTTCTTACCAAGTAAAAAGGATTATTTTTAAGGTCCAACGCCTTAAAATGATCACCTTCCAAGTAAAAAGAATCGTTTGATTCACCCATAAGAAAGAACTACGTAGGTCTGATTTCCTTTTCGATGCAGGGTACGTAGGAGCAAAAGCCCCGCTTTTGTCGACCTCAAAAAATAAAAAGAAATAAAAGTTAAGGTAACACAGTTTCCACAATTCTAAAAAATAGGCTATTGTCCTTTGAGACAAACGTGAGAGGAGCTAATACCTTCCTCAAACGTAAATACAACTCCCGAACTTAGAATTTTCGTTTTGACCAGTTTCCTTCGGTTTTTCTGACGTTTTCCACAAATAAACGTTGGTGGAAAATCCGTGCATCTTTACTCCTTTGGAAAGCGCACCCGTGAGCCTCGCCTCGCTCGCCCGCAAAAGGGCATGTTGCAATAGTTGGCGACTCCACTGGGGATTGATTTTTGTGAGTTAGGCCTATTTTAAGGAATTGTGGAATTGTGAAACTTTGTGTGTGCATTTGTTGAACTGTGTAAAATGTAAATAACTGTTGTCTATTTCACATTTTTTACACTGCATTCTAAGCACCCACGGGTTTGAGTAAAAAAGGGGCCCTATACCCGGGTTCATGGGAATTTAAGGAGTGGAGGTGAATCTATCATCATGCTAGGTCTCCGACTTGCTTGATAATAGTGAAACCTCGTCTAGAGCTTTCTCTCTTTATAATATGTTGTCGCTGGTGTTCCATACTGCCACAATATTATTATCTTGAGTGATGATACCTCTAGAAAACGGCCATGTGAGTTATCAATCATTGGGAGTAGTTATTAGAGACCCCTAGATATTATTCTATGGGTCCCTAAAATAGGGGCACGAAGCGAACACGCTACGTGCCTTTTAAACACTGTCATGTATATAGCCTAAAGGTCATGTACGCCTTTGTTGTATGATTATTTGAGGATATTGGCATGTTGTGTAAATCCCCATGTTGCGCTTTTGCGCATCTGCATCATGCCGTCACACATGCGTTGTATGTGGGTCTCATCTTTTGTCGTGGGAAGTCGGAAGATCCATATCATCTTCTTAACTGCACACATGGGGCACTGCGCCCCCAAATGCGCAAGTAAGGAGAGATATTTTCCGGGCTCTCGTGTCCATAAATGCATTCATATCATGCATCGCATAAACATCTCTTCAGCATCATAATGAACATATCGTTCCTGCATTTGTTCGTTATCACATTCCAGCCTCACATTTTGCATGAGTCATTGCATCATCATGCATATGCATTCAACATACCTTTTGTTCTACATGTTTGTTCATACATGATCCTTGTGTTTTCCTCTACAAAACAAAAAAAAAAGGGGAAGCATGAAAATTCATGATGCATTCTTAGTTGCATGTGTTAGGTACCATGAGCCAACCATGTTGGGATCATAAACCCATTTCTAAAATAAATAAAAAAACACAAACAACAAAACAAAATGATTGAACATGGTACGTAATGCATGGTTAAGTAAGAAAGGATGTTTCTTTGAGCATCTCAATCTCATAATTACATTTTCCATGCATAGCATGCGTATTCCCGAGTCTTTCATCCCTATGAAATGTTGATGAAGTATTGGCGATCAAAATTGCCATTCCCTGGGTTATGGGGTTGGACCAAGCTCGTGCTTTTACGAAAAGGTTCATCGAGTCAAGTTGAAGTATGGAAGTAACCATCTTGCAAAAAATTGGGGCAAAAGATGGATCGTGTTACATCGCTGCTTCATCTACTGCCAAACACATTTAGGGTTGTCAATGTCCCTATTACTTCCAGTTTCACCTTGACGAAGATGTCATGGACCATGTTGAAAATCTAAATTGATTTAACCCCATAAATCATCCAACCTTAGATATGGTAGGCAAAGATTTGGGAAGTAGGGACGGCCCCCATGATGTGCAAAATCAAAACAAGCACGCCTTCCCGCCATATGGCCTGCCTCCCAACTATACACCACCCAATGTGGCGTACACTCCCAATGAGGATGTAAATAACTCCACTCCTATACCCATTGAGAGCCAACAACCCCAAACTGATCATGCACATGTCTCTTAAACCGTGGGGGAGACATATGAAATTCCCCACCACAATCTAGCCGACTTCGAGCCTTGCCTCGAATATGCCACTGATGGGCAAGCAGTTGGTGGTATAACCCTACAAAACCCTTTGGAGGGCCCTTAGTATCATCCCCAGCTACACCTCTTGCATTCCACAACAAGTAAAAACCCTCATGCTATGGCAGAAATGGGAAAGTTGGATCATCTAGAGGAAAGGCTCGGGGCCATTGAAGGAGGTGAAGATTATGCCTTTGCTAACCTAGAAAAGTTGTTCCTAGTACCCAATATCATCACCCCTCCCAAGTTCAAGGTGCTGGACTTTGAAAAGTACAAGGGGACTACTTTCCCCAAGAACCATCTAAAGATGTATTATCGGAAGATGGGGGCATACGCAAAAGTTGAGGAATTGCTGATACATTCCTTCCAAGAAAGTCTTACTGGGGTAGCTGTTACCTGGTACACTAACTTGGAACCTTCCCGAGTCTATTCTTGGAAGGACCTAGTGGTTGCCTTCGTTAGGAAGTGTCAGTATAATGTCTTCGGATAGGATGCAACTACAGAACATGTGCAAAAAGGGGGCACAAATCTTTCAAAAGAATACGCCCAAAGGTGGAGAGACCTGACAGCTCAAGTGGCACCTCAATGACGGAGAAAAAAATGATGGCAATGATAGTAGATACATTACCAGTATTCTACTATGAAAAGATGGTGGGCTACTGATCGAGGCCGTACCCGAATCAAATAAACATGAAAATGCAGTAACTAGGAAGTGATCCTAGGTCGTTTCCCAACGAGCATTGACAAGCCAAATGTTCATAATATACTTGCAGTAACAGTAACAGTAACGATGGGGGGGGGGGTTGTTTGCTTTTGTAAATTAAACAGCGAATATATGTGAATTAGAAAATATCAGAATTAAAACACGTTGCTTCCCCTTGGTTCACAAGCAAGTCTCTTATCCTAGGTTACGAGAGTTTATCCTTTATCAGTTTAACCACTTAATCCAACCCTAAATTAAATTACTAAGCGAAATTCAACATAAGGCATTCATTATGTGATTAAGCATCACATACACCAATTACTCATAAACGATCATTAAGCATGAACGTAAATTAAGCGCAGAGACAATTAATCAAGCACTAAGCATGCGTGAATTAAAAGCAACAAATTCAAAGTAATTAGTGAAGAGGAAAAACTAAACAGAATTTAACAGTAATAATAGAACCTCAAAGAGAACTGTGCTTGATCCTCAAGGGAAAACAACACTGCGGACTTAGCCTTCCATTAATCAAATAGAGAATGAAATTTTATTGATAAAACTAAAAAAAAACGAAAATAAAAGAGAAAGAGAAGAGAGACTAAAACTAAAAACGAAAAATAGAAGAGAGAGAGGAGAGAGAGAGAGTCTCCCGCGAGGGAGAGAGGGAGTCCCCTAAACTAGAACCTTGGTGCTGTTATATAGTTTTTTTCAGCCCCAAAGCTTACAAATATGTTTTAAATCCAAGCCCATAAGTAAAATCAAATCAAATCTAGATAAGATAAGATAAGATAAGATCTAGATGAAATAATATCTAGATGAGATCAAATCTAAATAATATCTAGATAAGATAAGATCTAATTTTAAATTAGTCTGCCCTCTTCAAGTCCAAGCCCAATTCTAGATTCAAGCCCAATGCTTCATTAATTCCTGAAATTAGATTAAAAACATCAAATTAGCTGAATGGGCCCAAATAATAAAACTGCCTAATTAATTGACAATTAAGACCAATCAATAATTAAAATGGTGCAAAAAGGGTTTAGAAAATAGAAGAAAATGATGGCACATCAAAACCCCCCATACTTAGCCTTTTGCACTCCTGGGCAAAATGAAACAAAGAACAAAATCCAAGGATATCAGAGGGAGACAAACAAAAACATTCACATATTTCTCAATGAACATCAAGGAATAAAAGGAATGGGTAACATCTAACATAAGGAGATCCAAAAAGTCAAGACATTCATGAAAATCATCCAAGCAACCCAATCATGGCAAAATAGTTAATCAGCTCAAGAATGAAAAGTGATAAAGCCTCACAAGATATACACTCTATCTCTCAAGTGTCTAGGCTACTATTTACCCTCAAAGCACCCATGAAAGCAAACACCACATAAACTTGGCAAGATTCTAAAATTGACAATCAACCCATAAACACAAGCACATGAGGATCAAAAGGTCTTTTAAGGTTGTAATGGGGCCAAGGACAAGGTATGGAGAAATATGGAATAAGTGGCTAAATCCCAAAGGAATAGAGGAGCAAAGGGGAATAAGTGCATATTAAGAAAAAATAAGAAAATAAAAAGAAGTAAAGATAAAAATTAAACATGAAGAGTAGAACCAAGAGTTTCATCATTCTTGTGCCATTTAAGATCTTATTCACTCAACTTTATTGCTTTTCTTTTTTTTTTTTTAGCCTTTGAGAAACAACATTTCATTCAGCATGTCCAACATTTAACCAATATACCATGTACATCAAGTATGGCCCAAAATACATCGTGAAGCATAGCCAACAAAACAAGTTGTCCAATGAAACAAAAACCCCCCACACTTATTCCCAAAACAATTCCAAAGCTCCAAAATTCCTTAAGGATATGGTAATATCATGGTTTTTCACTTAAGGCTTGTAGTGAGCTTCAAAACAAGGAAAGGGAAACAAGGCTCAAAAGGGCTATCAAAGGAATTAATTCAAGGTAAGTACATTTGGCTAGAAGCTTATAAGAACAAAATTGCCTTAATCATTTCCAAATATGCATGTGAATTAGGACGCATCAACAAGAATCAAGCCAAGGCTATTGTGCAAGCAATCAATGGGGCAAAACACACCAAATGATTATAATGATGGATGGCTCAAATTCTCACAAAGGTAAAATCATCACTTTCAAATTGAGCTTTCAAAACTATCATGACATGTAGAGAAGAATCAAGGATTTCAAGTCACAAAATGTCAAGAACTTTTATTTTCAAAACAATTACTCATTTCTTGAACATATCCTATAATTCAAAGAAAAACATGCAAAGTCGTACGTGCACACAAAATTGACCCAAAATATTAAACTGAAAATCCGACGAAACTAACAACATTAACAAATTAACACAACTAACAAATTAACAAAACCAACAAAACTAGCAAAACCAAAGAACACTCCCCCCCCCCATACTTAAACAACACATTGTCCTCAATGTAGCACAATTAAAAGATTAAAAACAATTAAATCATCAAAGAGAATCGGACAAGTGTAATAAAAGCAAAGAAGGAGATAGGAAAAGAAAAACTCCCTAAGTCATGGTGGAGGAAGAGTAGGGTGGAGTAAGGAAGTCTCTTCCACCACTACGTCCACTAAAGAAGGGTTCGTGAGGAATGGCTTAAGTCGATGTCCGTTGACCTTGAAGCTCTTGTTTGTGGAGTCGCTTTTGATCTCAACTGTACCATAAGGAAAAACATTAGTAACAACAAAAGGACCAATCCACTTAGACCTCAACTTACCACTCATGAGTCCAAGCCTAGAATTATACAATAACACTTTTTGCCCAACCACAAAGTCTTTTTTAACTATCATGCTATCATGGAACTTCTTGGTCTTTTCTTTGTAGAACGTGGCATTCTCGTAGGCGTCTAGGCGGATTTAGATTAATGCAAACCCAATTTAAAAGCAAGAGATAAGAATTTAAAATAGAAGATAGAAGATAAGGTAAAGAAAAGATAAGATATTTAAAGATAAAATTAGAAGATAAAAGAAAAGATAAGATATTTAAAGATAAAATTCGAAGATAAAAGATAAAGATAATAGATAAGATAAGATAAAAAAATTTAAAGATAAGATATGATAAAATATTTAAATTGCAATAAAGATAACTACTTCTAAGAAATTCAAATAAATAAGATCTAAATCTACTAAATCTAAACACTTACTCCTAAAACCCAACAGTAAAAAATAAGGAATAACTACTTCTAAGGAAGACCGACAATGAAAATAAGGACTAAAATCTATATATTAAAATCGCTAAAACCTGACAAGTCTAATTAGCCTAGATATATGGATTCTGGATTTGTCTGTTATCAATACCAGTGAACTAATCAACACTAACACACATACTAACACAATACTAACATAAAACACGAAAGGATTAAACACACAACAATAGCTAGCTATTATGAACCTTTGGACACTGCTCCCCGGCAACGGTGCCAAATTTGATCGAGGCCGTACCCGAATCAAATAAACATGAAAATGCAGTAACTAGGAAGTGATCCTAGGTCGTTTCCCAACGAGCAGTGACAAGCCAAATGTTCATAATATACTTGCAGTAACAGTAACAGTAACGATGGGGGGGGGGGGGGGGGTTGTTTGCTTTTGTAAATTAAACAGCGAATATATGTGAATTAGAAAATATCAGAATTAAAACACGTTGCTTCCCCTTGGTTCACAAGCAAGTCTCTTATCCTAGGTTACGAGAGTTTATCCTTTATCAGTTTAACCACTTAATCCAACCCTAAATTAAATTACTAAGCGAAATTCAACATAAGGCATTCATTATGTGATTAAGCATCACATACACCAATTACTCATAAACGATCATTAAGCATGAACGTAAATTAAGCGCAGAGACAATTAATCAAGCACTAAGCATGCGTGAATTAAAAGCAACAAATTCAAAGTAATTAGTGAAGAGGAAAAACTAAACAGAATTTAACAGTAATAATAGAACCTCAAAGAGAACTGTGCTTGATCCTCAAGGGAAAACAACACTGCGGACTTAGCCTTCCATTAATCAAATAGAGAATGAAATTTTATTGATAAAACTAAAAAAAAACGAAAATAAAAGAGAAAGAGAAGAGAGACTAAAACTAAAAACGAAAAATAGAAGAGAGAGAGGAGAGAGAGAGAGTCTCCCGCGAGGGAGAGAGGGAGTCCCCTAAACTAGAACCTTGGTGCTGTTATATAGTTTTTTTCAGCCCCAAAGCTTACAAATATGTTTTAAATCCAAGCCCATAAGTAAAATCAAATCAAATCTAGATAAGATAAGATAAGATAAGATCTAGATGAAATAATATCTAGATGAGATCAAATCTAAATAATATCTAGATAAGATAAGATCTAATTTTAAATTAGACTGCCCTCTTCAAGTCCAAGCCCAATTCTAGATTCAAGCCCAATGCTTCATTAATTCCTGAAATTAGATTAAAAACATCAAATTAGCTGAATGGGCCCAAATAATAAAACTGCCTAATTAATTGACAATTAAGACCAATCAATAATTAAAATGGTGCAAAAAGGGTTTAGAAAATAGAAGAAGATGATGGCACATCAGCTACACACCTTCAAGCTTTGATGATATGGTCTTCACCAACGAAAGGATCAAAGTGGGTCTAAAAAGAGGCAAATATGATCATCATGCTTTG
This sequence comes from Glycine max, assembly GCF_000004515.6. NCBI lineage: Eukaryota > Viridiplantae > Streptophyta > Magnoliopsida > Fabales > Fabaceae > Glycine > Glycine max. The sequence continues at coordinate 26,427,445 of NC_038243.2, forward strand.
ATAAATGTCAAAAAAAAAACTAGGGCAAATGAAGAGGGTGAGAATGAGGGAGAAGCCCATGCTGTGACTGCCATTCCTATATGACCAAGATTCCCACCAACCCAACAATGTCATTACTCAGCCAATAACAACCCATCTCCTTACCCACCACCCAGTTATCCACAAAGGCCATCCCTAAATCAAACCACAAAACCCACCTACCACACAACCAATGCTAAACCCCACTTTTAGCACGAACCGAAGCACCAACCAAAAGGGAATTTTGCAGCAAAAAGCCTTAGGATTCACCCCAAATTCCGGTGTCATATGCTAACTTGCTCCCATATCTACGCGATAATTCAATGGTAGCCATAACCCTAGCCAAGGTTCATCAACCTCCATTTCTCCGAGAATACGACTCGAACGCAACGTGTGCTTGTCACGGAGAAGCCCCGAGGCGTTCCATTGAGCATTGTAAGGCTATGAAGCGTAAGGTGCAAGGTCTAATTGATGCGGGTTGGCTGAAATTTGAGGAGAATCACGTGTAAATCCTGACATTGACAAAAGATGCCACAGATGGGGCAATTTTGAAAGCTGTTGTTAGATGTCTCTAATGACTCATCAGGATTTTCAAGTTTGTACCATTATTGTAAACCACAGTTACAATGTTAAATGAAATGGATAAAGTTAATATCTTTGTCCCTTGTCCTCTCACAAACGCATCTTTGCTTATTCAACTTTCACCGGAATGTGGGTGCAAGCCATTGGTCAGTTTGCTCAAGCGACCTGTGCTCTTGAGTTTGGACTTCCAAGACCATTCAATCAGAGATTACTCATCTTGCACGTTGGTGGGGGTGCCGTAAAACAACGAGTAAAGTTCAAAACAAATAAGTTTCAAAATAAAAATAAAAAAAGGAGTTCAAAAAGAAAAAAAAAGCAAAAAAAACATTTGATTGACTGTGTTTTCAAGACGTTCATGTGACCTCATTCCGGAAAGTTTGTCTTTTTAGAGAGAAGTGAGTTATCAAGAATAGGATGTTGGACAAATGGCCTCAGTTACCTTAAGAAAAAGGAGGGTTGAATTAAGATACGAAGATTATTCCCCAATTAAACTTTCACTCTCTCTTTTCGGATTAACAATGCACCCTTAAACATGAATTACTCAAAAGACAATTCAAAATAAACTTCTTTAAAGCAAAAGATAAATAACAATAAAAAAAAGAAGTTTAAGAGAAGAGAGAAATGCAAACTTGATTTATATTGGTTCGGCCACTTCTCGTGCCTACGTCTAGTCCTCAAGCAAACCACTTGAGATTTTCCACTCTCTTTGTAAAACTCCTTCTACAAAGTCTGAACCACACAGGGGCAACCCTTCCCTTGTGTTCAAGAATTCTCTACAACAAGAGACCCACGGTCTCTTAAATCTTTTTTCAGAAATAAGAAGAAGAGAAGAAGAAATCTCTCTTAAAAGAGATAGATTGTACAATGAAGATCAATCAAAATTCCTTATTGAATATGCAAGTGGTTGACCAAGGAATCTTTTTGAGAGGATAAGACATTTCAGTTCAGAAAAACTCTTAATCTTTTGAGAGCATAAAACTGTTTGGGCAATGAAAACTCTCTTTAAATTCGTGTTTCCAAGTCACTTTTGATGGCCATTCATAAAACATTTGAATAGATGTGACTCTTGGAAATTATTTTCTAAAAATCCCCTCTGGTAATCGATTACAAGACTTGTGTAATCGATTACAAGCTTTAAAATTTGAATTAAAACGTTCAATAAATTGTTGGTAATCAATTACCATCCATGCGTAATCAATTACACATTATAAAATTTGAATTCAAATTTCTAGTGACTATGATAAACATTTTCAGCTGCTGGTAATCGATTACCAGAGAGAAAATCTCAATTTGAAATGATAAAATTCTTTGGTCAAACCTTTTGTTTTTTCAATTTGGAAACTTCTTCCTAAAGATTCTTGAGATCAACTTGATCATATATCTTGATTTTCTTGGATTCTTGTCTTGAATAAAACTTAGAAGCACTTGATCCTTTAGCATCATCAAGACATCAAAACATCTTGCTTCTACATAGGAGTCATTTGACTTAATCCATCAACTAAAAAATCCTTCAACTATTTCTCGTCCTTGGAAAATTCTTTTTGTTGCTTCTTTCATTCTTCCTCACTATGAGGTTGTGAAAACAAGACAAGAATTGGTACCTCTAAGCCCTAAACTGGGGCAATGAAAGGCACCATGCAAAAACCTCAAACGAACCTAGGGGCAGATTAGAAGTTTTCACCCAATAGGTTCCCAGCTACAAGGTCATGACGAAAGATAACAATTGGTACCTCAAAGCCTTACACTGGGGCAACGAGGGGCATCGTGCATGAGCCTCAAGTGAACATAGGGGCAGATCAAAAGTTCTCACCCGTCGATGTTTTTAAACAAGAAAAAGGGGGGGGGGGAGAGACAAACCCTTGAATTTCAATAGATTGTTTAAATGTCAAACAGCTCCATTGCTGTCACTCCAAAACGATCAAGTGACTAAATCAAATAGAACATACACTCTGAGGGCGTTCCGAGAGAGATTTGCAAAAGATAGGATAAGGTTGCATGAATTATCACCTTTTTCAAAAGGACAGTCAATCTGTGTTTAAAAAAAAAATTAAATCAAAATCAAAATCACAAAATAGGGAAAGAATGTCATGAACATTGTATAACTTTCCATTGCATTGCATTGTTTCATATGAGGTCAGCATTACCAAATTTCATGACAAAGGTTGCATGCATCTACATCCCTAAAAATCATGTTAACTGCATAGATTTCCTACATCTCGTGTCCAATCTTTTTGGATGACCGGCCCTCTCGATGAGTCGATCTCTTGCTTTCTCATAAAGGTGGACCCTTGGGTACTAGTACCTATCACCTTTAGAGGACTATATGCCCTCGCCATCAGAGGACTGCACATCCTCACCTGCAGAGGGCTGCACGCCCTCGCCTTTAGAGGGCTACGCGTCCTCATTTTCAGTGTACTCCATATCCACACCTTAAGAGAATATAAGGTCCTTTGCCCTTAGATGCTTTACCGAGACTTGCGCTCCCGGTTAAGGGGCCAGTAGTTTCCTTTTATCAGTTCCTAGGCCACCCCCTGATATTGGAGGGCGACCAACTGTGCGAGCACATCCAGAGAGGGAGGCTATCACGCATCTACTATGCATACCGGGGCAAGATTTCACCCGTTCTGCTGCAAAAAGACGAGTGCGGATCATGGGCACCAACATGACCACCTTACATGGATATGGATGACGTTGCTATTTAGCAACATTTTGCCCAGCGACCACAATGCCAATCTCCCCCTGCAGATGTATCAGTTGGTCTGTGCCGTCATGACATAGGTAAGTATACACATGGCTCAATTGATTTCTAATGTCATCTATTGTTTGCAGGGATTGCGCCCACAAGACGCCCAGTGGACCCGAAGAAGTCCAACAGGGCCCTGGGGTTTCCAACTCTGGTTACAAGCCTCTGTCAGTCCTACAAGGTGCCCGTCCCCCCAGCGAGGTCATGCTATCGTGACATAGGTAAGTATGCACGTGACTCAATTGATTTTTGATGTCATCTGTTGTTTGCAGGGATCGCGCCCATAAGACACCCAGTGGACCCGAAGAAGTCCAACTGGGCCCTAGGGTTTCCAGCTCTGGTTATGGGCCTCTGTCAGTCCTACAGGGTGCCCGTTCCCCCAGCGAGGTCATGCCATCGTGACATAGGTAAGTATACATATGGTTCAACTGATTTCTGATACCATCTATTGTTTGCAGGAATCGCACCCACAAAGACACCCAATGGACCCGAAGAAGTCCAATAGGGCCCTGGGGTTTCCAGCTCTGGTTACGGGCCTCTGTAGTCGAACAGGGTGCTCGTTTCCCCCCTGCAAGGTCACGTCATCATGGCATAGGTAAGTATGCACATCGCTCAACTGATTTCTGATGTCATCTATTGTTTGCAGGGATCATGCCCGCAAGACACCCAGTGGACCCGAAGAAGTCCAACAGGGTCTTGGAGTTGCCAAGCTCTAATTACGGGCCTCTGTCAGTTCTACGGAGTGACTGTCGCCACCAGCAAGGTCATCAGGCCCCCTACTAATCGAGCTTTCATCAAGAAGTACTACGTCCCCAGGCAAGCGCAGGGCAAAATACTACAACAGCCTGGGGATGGCTGACAGCGGCCACCAGACGCACCGCCATCACCTCTAGTGTTCACCTCAGCTCATCCATAAAAAGGTTAGAGCGTTGCTTACGACCTATGGCCGACCAATAGGCGACCAAGTCCAAAGCCAACGGTAAGCAAAGTACTAGGTCCGTGACTGACAAGCCTTCACGCGTCCAGCTCAAGACGTTAAAGAAGCGCTACTAGGAGGCAACCTAGTACCTTTTAAATCTCTGCTTGTTATTTGATCACTTTTTTTTTGTCAAGTCATAGTAGGACACACCTAGTTGCTCATGATCCTAGGAATTTAAATAAAACAAGCACAAGCTCGGAAGGTAGTCATACCTCACATATATATATATATATATATATATATATATATATATATATATATATATCTGTGTGTGTGTGTGTGTGTGTGTGTGTGTGTGTGTGTATGTATGTTTAGGTAGAAAGATACCTTGGATATGCATGTATGTAGCAAAAAATACTTCACAAAATATATATATATGTATGTTTAGGTGGAAAGATACCTTGAATATGCATGTATGTAGCAAAAGATACTTCACAAAATATATATATGTATGTTTAGGTAGAAAGATACCTTGAATATGCATGTGTGTAGCAAAAATACTTCACAAAATATATATATGTATATTTAGGTAGCAAGATACCTTGGATATGCATGTATATATATATGTATGTTTAGGTAGCAAGATACCTTGGACACGCATGTATATAGCAAAATACCTCACAAAAATATACGTATGTTTAGGTAGAAAAATACCTCATGAAAAAAAAAGAGAGCAAAAAGAAAGCGAGCAAGAAAAGAATAAGAAGGAAGAAAAAAATAGAAAATAAAAAATAATAAAGGTTCTCTAGCTAAAAAACAACATGCTTGTGAAAAGAGATAACTTCCAGCTTTTCTTTGAAAAATTCACTGATCATAACCAGTTTTTGAAAAAATGTGTATACACCTGAAGGTTGAGTGCTGTGAAAATTTTCTCGAACGCCCAAAATGGACTCGGATGAATGCATGAATTGATAAAAAAAACATATTTTAGAAACACTAGGTTGACTTAAGTAGGGAAAATGAATCCTGAGCCCTAGTGTCACATGGCCATAAAAACTTGATGCTTGAGTGTCCACATGGGTGCATGCATGACATGTTTTGCATAAAATTTCCTAATCATCATTGTTGCATGTGTATCATCCCCTTTATCCCCGAACCGCTGGCCAAACCCTGACATATATCATGACCAGTCGTTCTACAAGCCTTGAGCCAAAATCCCAACTTATCATAAGCCTTGACCTAGGGTGAGAATATCAATCCTTGCCCTCGGAAGAAAACAAAAAAAGAGAGAAAATGAGAAAATTCCTGATCAAAAGAATCGGAAGAAAGCAAAAAGAGAAAATTCCCAATCAAAGATGGGGAGAAAGCAAGAAAGAAAGAAAATTCCCCGATCAAAGATTGAGAGAAAGCAAAAAAAAAAAAAGAAAAAAAGAAACAAAGTTCCCGATCAAAGATCGAAAGTAAACAAAAGAAATATGCCGAAAGGTCTTTGGACCAAACAATATCTGAACAATACAGAATTGCACCAAGTAAACAAGAAAAAAATGAAACCACGACCTAAAGTGGTCATCTCCCTTTGATTGCCAACCAAAATCCTGTGCGCTAGCGACTTTCTCGCCCTGCACTAAACAAAAACAAAAAAGGAAAAGGCAAAAACACTCAAAGCCAAGTTCCCCACCTAAAAACCATTCCCGAAAAAAGTCCTATTGATCCATGATCATGCATGTAATCTTTGATTTGATAGGAAATGATTTGCAAAATCAAGTCATGACATATCTATGGTTCGGAATTAGGATAAAACATTTACATGTGTGAGATTGATACACTTTGAGTGATTTTCTTCTATTTTTGTTGAACCCAGTGCTTCCTCAAAATGGTCATTTAGAAACGAAATGCTAACATCCAAAATCTCATTTACGGTTATGAGAAAATTTCATTAGCATACTCTCCTTCCCCAATAGACACATTGTTTTTCATCCAAAAAGCATATGTTGCTCTGATCAGTTGGAAGTTTTGTCTCTTTACTAAAGCATGTTCACATTTTGGTGAAGAAAACACCGAGACTATTTTTAGTCTCACAGTTATCAAGAACTACGTAGGTCTGAGTTCCTCATCACAAATTGAGGATACGTAGGAGCAAAAGTGATGGAAGCTTGCTTGTGGAGCTTCTATGGAGGCTGGATCTTTGAGATTTAATGAGGTCCTTTAATGGTGATTTTCCACCATGGAGATGCAGCGGAAGACAAAGGAGAATAGGTAAGAGGCGGCGCCATCCACTAGGGAATAAGCCAAGGAAGAAGGAGCTTCACCACCAAGATGAGCCTTGGATAAGAAGCTTGGAGAGGATGCTTCAATGGAGGAAAAGAAAGAGGGAGAGAAAGAGAGACGGGGGGGGAGCACGAAATTGAAGGAAGAAAAAGGGAGAGAAGTTGAACTTTGAGTTGTGTCTCACAAGACTCTCATTCATCAAAGTTGCAACAAGTGTTACACATGCTTCTATTTATAGACTAGGTAGCTTCCTTGAGAAGCTTTCTTGAGAAAACTTCCTTGAGAAGCTTCTTTGAGAAAACTTCCTTGAGAAGCTAGAGCTTAGCTACACATACCCCTCTAATAACTAAGCTGACCTCCTAGAGAAGCTTCCTTGAGAAGATTCCTAAAGAAGCTAGAGCTTACCTACACACACCTCTCAAATAGCTAAGCACACCTCCTTGAGATGAGAAGCTAGAACTTAGCTACACACCCCCAATAATAGCTAAGTTCACCCCCATGACAAAATACATGAAAATACAAAAAAAAGTCCCTACTACAAAGACTACTCAAAATGCCTCGAAATACAAGGCTAAAACCCTATACTACTAGAATGGCCAAAATACAAAGCCTAAACGAAGGAAAAAAACCTATTTTAATATTTACAAAGATAAGCGGGCTCATACTTAGCCCGTGGGCTCAAAATTTACCCTAAGGCTCATGAGAACCCTAGGGCCTTCCCTTGGATCTCTGGCCCAATCTACTTGGAGTCTTCTATCCAATGCCCTTGCGGGGTAGGATTGCATCATTCCCTCCACCTTGGAAGGGATTTGACCTCAAATCCCGAGGTTCTTCATACTCTGGGCTCCTTCCCTCAACACCTGTAAAAAGAACAAAAACATATGTATTAGTGGTGTTTGGTATGTTGAAGTAAGGTAAGGTCTGAAAACCCATTTCCTGGGCATTTTCCCATGAAGGAACATGGTTTCTCACAAACTCAATGAGTGGTGCTACAAGTATAGAAAAATATGGGACAAACCTTTTGTAAAAGTTTGTTAAGTCATGGAAGCCCCAAATTTTTCTTATACTTGGTGGAGTAGGCCACTCAAGAATGACCTTTATTCTCTTAGGGTTCATGGGAACCCCTTGATCACTATTTGAAAAATTAAGAAAAGTAACGCAATAAAACATACCTTTTTCTGTATTTTCATATTGATTATTCCTACCAAAAAGTATGACAAACCTAAGGTGTCCCATATGAGTACCTAAGTTTGTATTGAAACTAAAAATAAGAACAAACCTACCTAATGGGTCCCTATGTACATACACCATGAAGATGTTAGGTGTACGAGTGATTTTACAAAAAAGGGTTGCACCACTCAAAACATTCATCATGACACCTATTTTAGGGACTTGGTGCCTAATAATACCTATTTTGGGCACCAACAAAGCACAAGGATTTAATCTCTTGCGAACCAAACCCTCATCCAACAACTTCTTTACTTGAGGAATAAACTCAAGCCCAAGAGGTGTGGCAATGCTAGCAAGTGCCTTTTTACAAAAGAGAAAATGTGGAGGTTGTCTAAGAGGGAAAGTTTCTTTAATGTTTGTCTTTATTGTAAAATGAGTTTCCTTCTTAGCTAAACTCTTGGAGGAGACACTTACCTCCTTACACTTCTCTTTAACCACTAATGGTTGTCCTTCTTCTTGGGGGTAGATTTCTTCACTAGATTCTTCCCCTTTTGCTTTTTCACTTTCACTAGAGGAAGGTGAAGTAGTAGCCTCATCTTGGCTACTATAAATGTCTTGGCCCCTCATAATCATGGTTTTTGTGGTGGGGCATTGAGAAGTAATGAGTCCTCTTCCAAGACATTTAAAGCACTTTATAGAGCTAGTTTTCTCTTGCATACTAGCCTTAGGGGCTTGCTTTTCTATTGTCTTCCCCTTATTATCTTTAGGCTTAGAAGGTGTCACCCCTAAGATTCCTTGACCTTGGTCTTTCTTTGGATAAGAGTGAGAGCCATAAGATTTTGAAGTAGACTTCTTTTTAAGTTGTTGCTCTACCCTTATTTTCCAATCTAAGTTAGCCTCTACATTGTCCTTCCCATGGAAGTATGAGAGTTTAATGTTAGCCTCTTGAGGCTTTCTTTCCTTTTCTCTTCTATGGGAGTGAGGTCTAAGATGTGACCTATGCCTTCCTTCGTAATAGTCACGAAGTTCTTCACTTAGGCTTTTGCAAGAGTTATGACTACTATAGGAGGCATGTTTTTCTCTTTTCATTTCATTCATTATTTTTCTTCTTTCTTCCTCTCTTCTTTTCTTTCTTTCATCTTGACTTATTTCTTCCACTCTTTTTTTTTCCTTTTTCTTTTCTCTCTTGTTTTTCTTTCCATAACTTGAGGGAACTCAACTCATCTAAGATTCTAGATAAAGGGTCTTTATGACTAGTACCCTTGCCATTAACACTAGATGAATGATGACTCATGTTGGTTCCTAAGTTGTGGTTCTTTCTTGTTGGAGGTTTGAAAACAAAAGGTAAAAGAAACTATGGTTGAAACTAGCCAAATAAACACTAAAATAGGTGTGAAAGATAAGGTAAAAAAACTAATTGGTAAAAGGAAAGCTATCTAGGTGGTTTGACAATGGAAGGTAAAGGAAATAAGCTATGAAAGTAAGCAAGAAATGTAAACTAGGCGAATCCTAAGAGTGTTTGGATGACCACATTCAAGGTTCCCAACAAAACACTCACTATCCTAAGGAAAATTTGCCTAAATTATTACACACAAATGGAAGTTTGGTAACCTATTGGAGGCTCCCAACACACTTCCAATGAAAGGCCTTTTTGTTACAAAACTTGAAAGCAATGAAGGTAAGTAAATTGCAAATTACAAAATTACAAAACGATCCTCAATTTTGGTGGTTGTTCTCTCTTTGGTGATTCACTCAATTTTGAGTGCTTCTTAGTCCAATAGCTCTTAAGGTGGTTGGCCCCTTGCTTCTAGACTCAAATTCTTCAAGGGATGGCACCAATCCTTCTTCCAATTCCCTATATGGCAACCCACAAACAAGGAAACAAAGAGACAAGCAATAACCAAAGACCAAAAAAAATGAAATGAAAGCTAAACCAATGGAGTTTTAACAAGACAATTTTTCAAGGATTATTCAACAATTAAAGCAATGAAAAGGACATAGAAGCAAGCTAGGACTCAAAGAGAAACTTAGAATGGCTCTAGAGTAGAGTAAAAAAACTGAAAAAAAGACTCAACAAACCTCTAGCTTTGGCACTTGTCTTCACACTAATGAACCAGCGATTTGTTTCTTTATAGTAAAAATTTCAGCTCAAAATTCGAAGTAACCAATTCTCAGTAATTTTTACAAGTTTGTATGTCCAAGCTGCCAGCACCAGCGATTTGTTTCTTTAAGCATGGTATATTGATTGCCTTGGGCTTACTTTCAACCTTCCTATGTATGTTGAACTCACTAGGATTGTTTACCACTGTTTTTGGAGTTCAATATTCACTTAGGATCAACATTTCAGCCAGCAATTCCATCACCAAAACTCAAATTCACAATAGACACAATCATAAGGAAACCTAAAAGTTCAAGAAAAGCTTCACAATCAAAGACTCTCTAAGAATTTTGCATGAACATGTTAAGGACTAAATAACATGAAAGATTTGACTCAAATCAAATAATAGGCTAAAAGAATTTCATACACTCATGAACAAATGATTTAGACAAAGAAACAAGAAAATAAAATTCAGCACAACATAAGAAATCTTATGTGACAAGTTTTGTCATACCCTAATTTCGTCCGGGGACCTTTGCTCGATGACGTGCGACCATTCTTTGGTCCTCGTGAGGTGCTTGGCACCCATCATTAGGCAATTTGTGAAATTCCAGGACATGCCGAAAAACCAAAAAAATATTGATGCACAATCCGTAAGTTTCCGTGACACACCGGAAATCAAATGGAAGCATCATTGCATAATTAAGTGAGGTTCCGTAACATTCCGTAAGTCAAAAAGGGGATGATTATGTAATCCGCAAGGTTCCGTAACATTACGGAAAGAAAACAAGTATCGTTACGAAATTCGTAAGTTTCCGTAACTTTACGAAGAAAGAATCACCAAAAAACAGCAGAGGGGGGTGTACTTAGTAAAAATGGGGGTGCAAATAGCACCCAGGCCCACTTGGGCCCTCCGGAATATTCCTCCAGAAGGCGGTTGCTTCTGGAGGAAGCAACCCTGCTCGCCTGGGCGAGCTGGGCGGCAACCACCTCCCCTATTTTGCTATAAATAGGGGAGGAAGGCAAGAAGGAAGGGGTTCAGCCCCTTTGGCACTTCTCTCTCTTTCGAATTTGCTTGGGAAAATTGTTTCCGTGAAGAAAATCTAAGCCGAGGCGCTTCCGAAACGTTTCCGTAACGTTTTCCGTGAAGAATTTCGCAAAGGTTTCAACCGTTCTTCGACGTTCTTCATTCGTTCTTCATCGTTCTTCGATCTTCAACGGGTAAGTACCTCGAACCAAGCTTTTCGATTCATTCTATGTACCCGTAGTGGTCCACATTGTGTTTCGTGCATTTTTATTCTCGTTTTGTTTACTTTTTATACCCCCTGTTGACGTGCTTAAGCCATTTTACTTAAGTCATTTCTCGCTTAACTTAAAAATAAAATAAATTTCCACCGAACGTTTGAATTGTATTATCCATTAACTTCGGTTAAAATGAATTCCGACCGTTCGGTCGTGCCGTAACCACGTTGGAAATCAAAAAGAGGTAAAAAATAATATAATAATCAAAAAAACATCTTGTTAGTAAAATAAAGCGGAAAATTAATCGGACGTTTTCTCTTTGGGATTTCTCATTCTTAATCGAATTGATTAATAACTAAAGTGAAACTAAGGCTAAAATCAACTCGCCTAGTCAAGCTCGTCCACAAAAATAGGCTTTTGAAGTTTGTCATTTCAATTTCTCACTAAGTAAAATGGATCATTTTTAAGGTCCAACGCCTTAAGATGATCACCTCTTAAAGTAAAAAAGAATCACTTGATAAAAAAGAACTACGTAGGTCTGATTTTCTCATCCCAAATTGAGGAATACGTAGGAGCAAAGGGAAACACCCTTGTCGACCACAAAAGGAGAAAATATAAAAAGGGTATAAAGGATATAGAGACATAAAAAGGGAACATAAAAAATCAAAGTCATGTTTGCACATTCGATTAAAGGCTGCCGTCCCTTGGGACGGACGTGTGGGGTGCTAATACCTTCCCCGTGCGTAAATACAACTCCCGAACCTTTTCACTAAAAAGTTCGTAGATCGCGTCTTTTCCGGTTTTTCCGACGTTTTCCTCAAATAAACGTTGGTGGCGACTCCGCGCGTATTCCTTTCGTGGAACACGCATCCCGCGAGTCACGCGTCGCCCTCCCGCCGAAGGGTAGGTTGCGACAGTTGGCGACTCCACTGGGGAAAGTTTTTTAGAGAGTTAGGCCATTTAATCTTGTGCAATGTTTTATCATGACTTTCTCCTTTGTTGGTTTCCCTTTATTTGTTTTATGTTCTTGTGTATATAAACTATTTGTTGCTTTTAGTGTGTTTTAGAATGTATGCATGAGGTAAATATTTATTCATTTGATGCACACAAACACTAACACTATTTGCACACACTGTGAGTGAAAAAGGGCCCTATACCCGGGTTCATGGGAACATAAGGAGTGGAGGTGAATCTGTGATCATGCTAGGTCTCCGACTTGCTTGATTACAGTGAACCCTCATCTAGAGCTTTTCTCTTTGAAAACTTATTGTTGCTAGTAGTCCCTACTGCTGCAATATGTTCTTCGAAGGGAATGATACCTCTAGAAATCATCAAGAGAGATATGACTACCTTGGGGATTATTGCTAAAAGCCTAGTTAGTTCTCTCCCTTATAGGTCCCTTAAATAGGGGCACGGAGCAAACACGCTGCATGCCATTTTTCACGCTGCCATGCATGAGTATCATATACCCTTTTGCTTATGTTCGGTAAATATTGTCATACTGTGCACATTCCCGCATTGTGTCTTTTGCATAGGCATTGCATATGGGTTCTGTCTTGATCCCTACTGTAAACAAACCAACGGAGGGTCCGTGTCGCCTTCTTAAAAACGTGCGTTGGGGCATTTCGCTACCCCTAGATGTCGTATCTAAGAAGGTGACAAATTCCCCGGACCCCCGTATTCGTAAATTGCATCTGTGTCATATGCATTTCTTCATGCATTCATCCATCCCACCCATGAGATATCGGAGTTTTGATTTGCACCAGCTTTTGTCTCACTTTAGTAAGCATGGGAACAAATCAAACCGGCAAGAGGTTCTACCAAGTCAAGGTCAAAAGCCCAGATACCACCAGCATCAAGGAATTAGGGCGGTTGATGGAACCCCTCCAAATGCAAGCCTTCCGCAAGACCTACGGAAAGATCTTAGAGTTGACCATAGCAGAGGTGTCCATAGAAGCCATTGCATCACTCACCCAATACTACGACCAGCCTTTGAGATGCTTCACATTCGGAGACTTCCAATTAGTACCAACCATTGAAGAATTTGAAGAAATTCTAGGATGTCCTCTCGGGGGAAGAAAACCATATCTTTCCTCCGGATGTCTTCCCTCTTTGAGCAGAATTGCAACTGTGGTCAAGGATTCAGCAAGAGGTTTGGACCGCATAAAACAGACTCGGAACGGCATAACAGGCCTACCACAGAAGTACCTAGAAGACAAGGCGAGGGGTATGGCCAATCAAGGAGACTGGGTCCCGTTTATGGATGTGTTAGCTTTGCTAATTTTTGGGGTCGTCCTCTTTCCAAACGTGGATGGTTTGGTAGACCTAGCAGCAATCGACGCTTTCCTTGCCTACCACCATAGCAAGGAAAGTCCGGTGGTAGCTGTCTTGGCAGATCTATTTGACACATTTGATCGAAGGTGCGAGAAGAGTAGCGCACGGATCATCTGTTGCTTACCCGCCCTCTGTGTTTGGTTGGTTTCGCACTTGTTCCAACAAGACACAAGACATCCATGTCCGCTCCTGAGCCATCGCTCGTGTACTGAAAAGAGGAGAATGGATTGGGACCAGCTCTTGGCCGGGATAGGAGGTAGAACAATCAGTTGGTTCCCCCGATGGAAGGAAGGAAAAGAAGGAGTCCTTTTCTCATGTGGAAGATACCCAAACATTCCGCTGGTAGGAACGAGGGGTTGTATTAATTACAATCCCACGCTCGCTATAAGACAACTAGGGTACCCCATGAGGGGAGCACCGACGGAAGAAAGCATGTCTCCTTTCCTTGTGAGGGATCTCGGCGCACAAAATTCCAAGACTATACAAAGAATCCATAAGGCATGGGAAACCCCGTTAAGGAAAGATCAAGAGCTGAGAGGCATTCGTAATGGCATCATTGGTGGGTACCACGAATGGCTGAAAGTTCGCATACGAGGTTTAGATTGGCTCGCCAAGTTAAAAGTCGTCAGCGAAGAGAATTTTGAAGCACCGGAAGAGGACGAAGAAGTCCAAGCTCTCAAAAGCGAGTTAGGAAAGGCAAAACTCGCCAAGGAGAAGTTCAAGTTGGCTGCTACACACGTTCGGAAGGAGTGTGCCGGGTTACGGGAAGAGAATGCAATTACCGCAAGAGCCCTTGAACAAGAGACCAAGAGGGCTCGCAAGGAAGAGTATGGCCGGAACAAATTTCGCGGAGCTCTATGGGGTAGCAATAATGAACTCAAGTTGCGAAGGGAAGAAAGGGACCAGTCGCGAGCACATAGCATGGTTCTGAAAGAGGAGTTGATTGCTTGTTCAAGGTCCAAAAGAAGCTTGTCTCAACGTTTATGCGAGACAGAGACCAACATGTTAGCTATCATCGCCAAGTACCAAGAAGAGTTAGGTCTAGCCACGGCCCACGAGCATAGAATCGCGGATGAGTATGCCCAAGTATACGCGGAAAAAGAGGCTAGAGGAAGGGTGATCGACTCTTTACACCAAGAGGCAACCATGTGGATGGATCGGTTTGCTCTTACCTTGAACGGGAGTCAAGAACTTCCCCGATTGTTAGCCAAGGCCAAGGCGATGACAGACACCTACTCCGCCCCCGAAGAGATTCATGGGCTTCTCGGCTATTGTCAGCATATGATAGACTTAATGGCCCACATAATTAGAAATCATTAGGAAACTTGTATGGTCTCTCAGACCTTGACTAGATACGACTTCCTTTTTGAAATAAAATGAGTTGGTCCCATGTTTCTACTCCAAAAAGCTTGTGCAAATCAAATCACTCCTACATTTTATCTCTAGCATGCATTGTATGTTGGTCTCGTCCTTTGTCACGGGAAGCCGGAAGGTCCATATCACCTTCTTAATTGTACACATGGGGCACTGCGCCCCCAAATGCGCAAGTAAGAAGAGATAATTTTCCGGGCTCTCGTGTCCGTAAAATGCATTCATATCATGCATCGCATAAGCATCTCTTCATAACATCATAATGGACATATCCTGCATTTGTCCGTTATCATATTCCAGCCTCACATTTTGCATGAGTCATGGCATCATCATGCATATGCGTTCAACAAACTTTTTGATCTGCAAAATTGCATACCATTTGTTTTCATGTTTGCTCATCCTTGCGTTTTCCTCTACAAAACAAAAACAAAAAAGGGGGAAGCGTGAAACTTCACACTACATTCTTAGTTTCATGTGTTAGGCACCACGAGCCAACCATGTTGGGATCATAAACCCATTTCACTTAAAAACAAAATAATTGAACATGGTACTTAATGCATGGTTAACTAGGAAATGGTGTTTCTTCGGGCATCTCAATTTCATAATTACATTTTCCATGCATAAGCTTAAAGTATGCCCGAGTCATTCATCCCTATGAGATGTTGTTGAAGTATTGGCGATCAGAATTGCCATTCCTTGGATTATAGGGTTGAACCAAGTTCATGCTTTTACAAAAAGGTTCATCAAGTCAAGTTGAAATATGGAAGTAACCGTCTTGCAAAATTGGGGCAAAAGATGAATCGAGTCACATCACTGCTTCGTCTACTGCCAAACATATTTAGGATTATTGATGTCCTTGTTACTTCCAGTTTCACCTTGACAAAGATGTCATGGACCATGTTGAAAATCTAAATTGATTCAACCCCATATCTTGCGTAAAAATTCGCAATACTTCGACTGTACATCATTCGCATGCATCCATGCTTTTCATTGGTTGCATTGCTCATTGCATTCTTTCCTTGAAAAATAAAATAAAATAAAATAAAATGAACTTATCAAAAAGAAAAGGAAACGCTTTACGGCGCCCTTACCGAACTCGTGCTGGAGCTAGAGTAATGGGTGAAGTAGAGGAGATACAAGAGAAGATGAAGGCCGACATGGAGGCCATTAAAGAGAAAATGGCCACAATGATGGAGGCCATGATGAGCGTGAAGAAGATAATGGAAGCCAATGCGGTTGCAATTGCCGCTACCAGCGTTGTTGCTAAGGTGAACCCGACGTCCCCATCCGGCCTCAAGCAAATGAATCATCCAACCTCAAATATGGTAGGCAAAGATTTAGGAAGTACGGGCGGCCCCCATGATGTGCAAATTCAAAACGAGCACGCCTTCCCGTCATATGGCTTGCCTCCCAACTATACACCACCCAATGTGGCATACACTCTCAATGAAAATCTCAATAAACTCCACTCCGATACTCATTGAGAACCAATAACCTCATCAGGCACATATCTCTCAAACCATGGGAGAGACACATGAAATTCCCCACCACAATCTAGCTGACTTCGAGCCTTGCCTCGGATATGCTGCTGAAGGGCAAGCAGTTGGTGGTATACCCCTGCAAAACACTTTGGAGGGCCCTCAATATCATCCACAACCACAACCCTCACGTTCCACAGCGGTTAAAAACCCTCATGACTATGGCAGGAATGGGAAAGTTGGATCATCTAGAGGAAAGGCTCAGGGCCATTAAAGGAGGTGAAGATTATGCCTTTGCTAACCTAAAAGAGTTGTTCCTAGTACCCAATATCATCACCCCTCCCAAGTTCAAGGTGCTGGACTTTGACAAGTACAAGGGGACTACTTGTCCCAAGAACCATCTAAAGATGTATTGTCAGAAGATGGGGGAATACGCAAAAGATGAGGAATTGCTAATACATTCCTTCCAAGAAAGTCTTACTGGGGTAGCTGTTACCTGGTACACTAACTTGGAATCTTCCCGAGTCCATTCTTGGAAGGACCTAATGGTTGCCTTTGTTAGGCAGTATCAGTACAATGTTGATATGGTTCCGGATAGGATGCAACTACAGAACATTTGCAAAAAGGGGGACGGATCTTTCAAAGAACACGCCCAAAAGGTGGAGGGATCTTGGCAACTCAAGTAGCACCCCCAAAAACAGAGAAAGAGATTATCACAATGATAGTAGACACGTGACCGGTGTTCTACTATGGAAAAAATGGTGGGTTACACACCCTCAAACTTTGCAGATTTGATCTTCGCCAGTGAAAGGATCAATGTGGGTCCGAAAAGAGGCAAATTTGATCATCCTACTAGGACGACTGAGAAAACTGGGGCAAATAAAGAGGGTGAGGATGAGGGAGAAACCCATGCTGTGACTGCCATCCCTGTACAGCCAAGTTTCCCACCAACCCAACAATGTCATTACTCAGCCAATAACAAACCTCCTCCTTACCCACCACCCAGTTGTCCACAAAGGCCATCCCTAAATCTACCACAAAGTCTGTCTACCGCACTTCCAATGACGAACACCACCTTTAGCACAAACCAAAAACACCAACCAAGAAGTGGATTTTGCAGCGAAAAAGCCTGTAGAATTCACCCCAATTCCAGTGTCCTATGCTGACTTGCTCCCATATCTACTTGATAATTCAATGGTAGCCATAACCCTAGCCAAGGTTCATCAACCTCCATTTCTCCGAGAATACGACTCGAACACAACGTGTGCATGTCACGGAGAAGCCCCGGGGCGTTCCATTGAGCATGGTAGGGCTCTGAAGCTTAAGGTGCAAGGTCTAATTGATGCGGGCTGGCTGAAATTTGAGGAGAATTGCGTGTAAATCCTGACATTGACAAGAGATGCCACACATGGGGCAATTTTGAAAGCTGTTGTTAGGTGTCCCTAATGACTCATCAGGGTTTCCAAGTTTATGCCATTATTGTAAACCACAGCTACAATGTTAAATGAAATGGATAAAGTTGATATCTTTGTCCCTCATCCTCTCACAAACGCATGTTTGCTTATTCAACTTTCATCGGAATGTGGGTGCAAGCCATTGGTCTGTTTGCTCAAGCGACCTGCGCTCCTGAGTGTTGACTTCCAAGACTGTTCTATCAGAGATTACTCGTCTTGCACGTTGGTGGGGGTGCCGTAAAAAAACGAGTAAAGTTCAAAACAAACAAGTTTCAAAATAAAATAAAATAAAAGTGTTCAAAAAGAAAAAAAAAACATTGGATTGACTGTGCTTTCAAGACGTTCATGTGACCTCATTTTATCATCCTGGAAAGTTTGTCTTTTTAGAGAGAAGTGAGTTATCAAGAATAGGATGTTGGACAAATGGCCTCAGTTACCTTGAGAAGAAGAGGGGATTGAATTAAGATACGAATATTATTCCCCAATTAAACTTTCACTCTCTCTTTTCGGATTAACAATGCACATAGGGACAACCCTTCCCTTGTGTTCAAGAATCCCCTACAACAAGAGACCCACGGTCTCTTAATCCCTTTTCAGAAATAAGAAGAAGAGAAGAAGAAATCTCTCTTAAAAGGGATAGATTGTACAATGAAGACCAATCAAAATTCATTATTGAATATGCAAGTGGTTGTCCAAGGAATCTTTCGAGAGGATAAAACTGTTTGGGCAATGAAAACTCTCTTTAAAACATTTGAATGGCCGTTCATAAAACATTTGAATAGATATGTCTCTTGGAAATTATTTTCTGAAAATCCCCTCTGGTAATCAATTACAAGACTTACGTAATCGATTACAGGTTTTAAAAATTTGAATAAAAACATTTTTAACTACTGGTAATCGATTACCAGAGAGCAAATCTCAAATTGAAATGATAGAATTCTTTGGTCAAACCTTTTGTTTGTTTCAATTTGGAAACTTCTTCCTAAAGATTCTAAGAGATCAAACTTGATAATATATCTTGACTTTCTTGGATTCTTGTCTTGAATAAAACTTAGAAGCACTTGATCCTTTGGCATCATCAAAACATCAAAACATCTTGCTTCTACATAGGAGTCATTTGACTTAATCCATCAACTAAAAAAAATCCTTCAACTATTTCTCGTCCTTGGAAAATTCTTTTTGCAAGAATCAACTGCTTCTTTCATTCTTCCTCACTACGAGGTCGTGAAAACAAGACAACACTTGGTACCTCTAAGCCCTACACTGGGGCAACGAAAGGCACCATGCAAAAACCTCAAGCGAACCTAGGGGCATGTCATACCCTAATTTCGTCCGGGGACCTTTGCTCGATGACGTGCGGCCATTCTTTGGTCCTCGTGAGGTGCTTGGCACCCATCATTAGGCAATTTGTGAAATTCCAGGACATGCCGAAAAACCAAAAAAATATTGATGCACAATCCGTAAGTTTCCGTGACACACCGGAAATCAAATGGAAGCATCGTTGCATAATTAAGTGAGGTTCCGTAACATTCCGTAAGTCAAAAAGGGGATGATTATGTAATCCGCAAGGTTCCGTAACATTACGGAAAGAAAACAAGTATCGTTACGAAATTCGTAAGTTTCCGTAACTTTACGAAAAAAGAATCACCAAAAAACAGCAGAGGGGGGTGTACTTAGTAAAAATGGGGGTGCAAATAGCACCCAGGCCCACTTGGGCCCTCCAGAATATTCCTCCAGAAGGCGGTTGCTTCTGGAGGAAGCAACCCTGCTCGCCTGGGCGAGCTGGGCGGCAACCACCTCCCCTATTTTGCTATAAATAGGGGAGGAAGTGAAGAAGGAAGGGGTTCAGCCCCTTAGGCACTTCTCTCTCTTTCGAATTTGCTTGGAAAAATTGTTTCCGTGAAGAAAATCTAAGCCGAGGCGCTTCCGAAACGTTTCCGTAACGTTTTCCGTGAGGAATCTCGCAAAGGTTTCAACCGTTCTTCGACGTTCTTCATTCGTTCTTCATCGTTCTTCGATCTTCAACGGGTAAGTACCTCGAACCAAGCTTTTCGATTCATTCTATGTGCCCGTAGTGGCCCACATTGTGTTTCGTGCATTTTTATTCTCGTTTTGTTTACTTTTTATACCCCCTGTTGACGTGCTTAAGCCATTTTACTTAAGTCATTTCTCGCTTAACTTAAAAATAAAATAAATTTCCACCGAACGTTTGAATTGTATTATCCGTTAACTTCGGTTAAAATAAATTCCGACCGTTCGGTCGTGCCGTAACCACGTTGGAAATCAAAAAAAGAGGTAAAAATAATATAATAATCAAAAAAACATCTTTTAGTAAAATAAAGCGGAAAATCAATCGGACGTTTTCTCTTTGGGATTTCTCATTCTTAATCGAATTGATTAATAACTAAAGTGAGACTAAGGCTAAAATCAACTCGCCTAGTCAAGCTCGTCCACAAAAATAGGCTTTTGAAGTTTGTCATTTCAATTTCTCACTAAGTAAAATGGATCATTTTTAAGGTCCAACGCCTTAAAATGACCACCACTTAAGTAAAAAAGGAATCACTTGATAAGAAAGAACTACGTAGGTCTGAGTTCCTCATTGAGGATACGTAGGAGCAAAAGCCCCGCTTTTGTCGACCACCCCAAGAGATCGTTAATGGTCCAATGCCTTAACGTTTCTCTCCTTTCAAAAACAAGAGATCGTTAATGGTCCAATGCCTTAACGTTTCTCTCCTTTTAAAAACAAGAGATCGTTAATGGTCCAACACCTTAACGTTTCTCCCCTTTCAAAATCAAATGACCGTTTAATGGTTCAACACCTTAAATGACCTTTTGTTCAATAAAAACATATTTTACAAAAAAGGACAAAAACAACTTAACCAAACACTTTGTTCCGAAAGAACTACGTAGGTCTGATTTTCTCATCCCAAATTGAGGAATACGTAGGAGCAAAGGGAAACACCCTTGTCGACCACAAAAAGAGAAAATATAAAAAGGGTATAAAAGGATATAGAGACATAAAAAGGGAACATAAAAATCAAAGTCATGTTTGCACATTCGATTAAAGGCTGCCGTCCCTTGGGACGGGCGTGTGGGGTGCTAATACCTTCCCCGTGCGTAAATACAACTCCCGAACCTTTCACTTGAAAGTTCGTAGATCGCGTCTTTTCCGGTTTTTCCGACGTTTTCCTCAAATAAACGTTGGTGGCGACTCCGCGCGTATTCCTTTCGTGGAACACGCATCCCGCCGAAGGGTAGGTTGCGACAGTTGGCGACTCCACTGGGGACTGTTTTTTAGAGAGTTAGGCCATTTAATCTTGTGCAATGTTTTATCATGACTTTCTCCTTTGTTGGTTTCCCTTTTTTTTGTTTTATGTTCTTGTGTATATAAACTATTTGTTGCTTTTAGTGTGTTTTAGAATGTATGCATGAGGTAAATATTTATTCATTTGATGCACACAAACACTAACACTATTTGCACACACTGTGAGTGAAAAAGGGCCCTATACCCGGGTTCATGGGAACATAAGGAGTGGAGGTGAATCTGTGATCATGCTAGGTCTCCGACTTGCTTGATTACAGTGAACCCTCATCTAGAGCTTTTCTCTTTGAAAACTTATTGTTGCTAGTAGTCCCTACTGCTGCAATATGTTCTTCGAAGGGGATGATACCTCTAGAAACCATCAAGAGAGATATGACTACCTTGGGGATTATTGCTAAAAGCCTAGTTAGTTCTCTCCCTTATAGGTCCCTTAAATAGGGGCACGGAGCAAACACGTTGCGTGCCATTTTTCACACTGCCATGCATAAGTATCATATATCCTTTTGCTTATATTTGTTTGTGAATATTGTCGTACTATGTACATCCCCGTGTTGTGCCTTTCGCATATGCATCATGCGTAGGTTTCGTCTTTGATCCCCTCACTTTAGCAAACCAACGAAGGGTCCGTGTCACCGTTTTAAATACATACGTTGGGGCACTTTGCTACCCCTAGACGTTGTATCTAAGAAGGAGACAGCTTCTCGGGCTCCCATATTCGTAAATTGCATCTGTGTCATATGCATTTCTTCATGCATTCATCCATTCCACCCATGATAGATGTCGGAGTTTTGATTCGCACTAGATTTTATTTCACTTTAGTAAAACATGGGATCAAGTCAAAAGCCTTCGTTTAAAAAGAGGTTCTATCAAGTCAAAATCAAGAGCTTAGAGGTCACTAGTTTACGAGAGGTTGGGCAATTAATGGGTCAACTTCAACGGCAAGCCTTCCGCAAGCCTATGGTAAGATTTGGGACCTAGCTAGGGTAAAAGTCTCCATGGAATCGATTGCATCCCTTTCCCAGTATTATGACCAGCCCCTAAGGTGCTTCACATTTGAGGACTTCCAGCTAGTGCCGACTGTGAAAGAGTTTGAAGAAATCCGGGGATGCCCACTGGGAGGAAGGAAGCCATATCTTTTCTCTGGGTTCTATCCCTCCACGACAAGAGTTGCCAAGGTAGTGAAAATCTCAGCACAAGAGTTGGACCGTGTAAAGCAAAACAGGAATGGGGTAGTCGGAGTACCAAGGAAGTGTTTGGAGGAAAGGTCAAAGGCCTTGGCAAATCAAGGCGAATGGGCTTTCTTTTATTGACATCTTGGCACTTTTGATCTTTGGAGTTGTCCTCTATCCGAATATGGAAGGGTTAGTGGACCTAGCAGTGATTGACGCTTTCCTCGTCTTTCAGCATGACAAGGAAAGCCCGGTCGCCGCCATTTTGGCCATGTATGACACGTTCGACCGGGGATGTGAAAAGAGCGGCGCAAGAATTGTTTGTTGTGCACCAACTCTTGGCTAGCATGGAGGGGCGTCTATTAAATGGTTCCCTCGCTAGAAGGAAGGAAGAATCGGGATTCTATCTTCATGCGAAGGATGTCCCATGAGAGGAGTGCCATCAGACGAAAGCATCACGCCTTTCATCGCACGAGGTTTCAGTGACCCCAATGCAAAGGTACTCCAAGGAGTTCGCAAGGCATGGGATGCGGCATGAAGAAAGGACAGAGAGCTTAGGGGAAGCAGTAATGGGATCATCGGCGGCTATCATAAGTGGCTGAGAGTCCGAACACAAGGATTGGATTGGCTCCCAAATCTAAAGACTGTGAGGGACGATGAGGTTAAAGCTTCGGAAGAAAGTGATGAGGTACAAGCCCTAAAGGCAGAGCTTGAAAGAGCCCGAGTAGTCGAAGAGAAGTTCAAGTCCATAGCCATCAAAGTCTGAAAAGAGTATGATGAACTAAGGGACGTCAATATGGCCACCGCTGAAGCCTTGGAACGAGAAACCAAGAAGGCCCGAAAGGAAGAACACGTGCCAGCAAAGTTTTGAGGGGCTTTATAAGGCAGCAATAGTAAGCTCAAGCTCCGAAGAGGTGAAAGGAATCATCACGGGTCAAAGGCATGATCTTGAAGGACGAGCTAAAGGCTTACCTTAGGTCGAAAAGAAATTTGTCCCAACAGTTAAGCGAGACTGAAGGGAATATGTGGGCCGTCATCGATGAGTGCAAAGAGAAGCTAAATCTAGCGGCGACTCACGAGCAAAGGCTAGAGGATGAGTACGCCAAGATATCAGCAGAAAGCGAAGCAAGGGAGAGGGTAATTGATTTATGGCACCAAGAGGCAACAATGTGGACGGACCGATTTGCTCTTACTTTGAACAGGAGTCAAGAACTTCCCCGATTGCTAGCCAAGGCCAAAGCAATGGCGGACACCTACTCCGCCCCCAAGAAGATCCACGGACTTCTCAGCTATTGTCAACATATGATGGACTTAATGGACCATATGATTAGAAACCGCTAGGAAGTTTGTATTGTCGCTCAGATCTTGACTAGTTATAACTTTTTGAAAAAAAAATGAGTTTATCCCACGTTTTTACTCCAAAAATCAGTGCGAATCAAGTCACTCCCACATTTTATCTCTAGCATGCATTGTATGTTGGTCTCGTCCTTTGTCACGGGAAGCCGGAAGGTCCATATCACCTTCTTAATTGTACACATGGGGCGCAGGCACTGCGCCCCCAAATGCGCAAGTAAGAAGAAATAATTTTCCGGGCTCTCGTGTCCGTAAAATGCATTCATATCATGCATCGCATAAGCATCTCTTCATAACATCATAATGAACATATCGTTCCTGCATTTGTCCGTTATCATATTCCAGCCTCACATTTTGCATGAGTCATGGCGTCATCATGCATATGCGTTCAACAAACTTTTTGATCTGCAAAATTGCATACCATTTGTTTTCATGTTTGCTCATCCTTGTGTTTTCCTCTACAAAAACAAAAAGGGGAAGCGTGAAACTTCACACTACATTCTTAGTTGCATGTGTTAGGCACCATGAGCCAACCATGTTGGGATCATAAACCCGTTTCACTTAAAAACAAAATAATTGAACATGGTACCTAATGCATGGTTAACTAGGAAATGGTGTTTCTTCGGGCATCTCAATTTCATAATTACATTTTCCGTGCATAAGCTTAAAGTATGCCCGAGTCATTCATCCCTATGAGATGTTGTTGAAGTATTGGCGATCAGAATTGCCATTCCTTGGATTATAGGGTTGAACCAAGCTCATGCTTTTACAAAAAGGTTCATCAAGTCAAGTCGAAATATGGAAGTAACCGTCTTGCAAAATTGGGGCAAAAGATGAATCGAGTCACATCACTGCTTCGTCTACTGCCAAACATATTTAGGATTATTGATGTCCTTGTTACTTCCAGTTTCACCTTGACAAAGATGTCATGGACCATGTTGAAAATCTAAATTGATTCAACCCCATATCTTGCGTAAAAATTCGCAATACTTCAACTGTACATCATTCGCATGCATCCATGCTTTTCATTGGTTGCATTGCTCGTTGCATTCTTTCCTTGAAAAATAAAATAAAATGAACTTAATGATTGTTATAAAAAAGAAAGGGACACGCTTTACGATGCCCTTACCGAACTCGTGCTAGAGCTAGAGTAATGGGTGAAGTAGAGGAGATACAAGAGAAGATGAAGGCCGACATGGAGGCCATTAAAGAGAAAATGGCCACAATGATGGAGGCCATGATGAGCGTGAAGAAGATAATGGAAGCCAATGCGGTTGCAATTGCCGCTACCAGCGTTGTTGCTAAGGTGAACCCGACGTCCCCATCCGGCCTCAAGCAAATGAATCATCCAACCTCAAATATGGTAGGCAAAGATTTAGGAAGTACGGGCGGCCCCCATGATGTGCAAATTCAAAACGAGCACGCCTTCCCGTCATATGGCTTGCCTCTCAACTATACGCCACCCAATATGGCGTACACTCCCAATAAGAATGTCAATAACTCCACTCCTATACCCATTGAAAGCCAGCAACCCCAAACTGATCATGCACATGTCTCTTAAACTGTGGAAGAGACCCATGAAATTCCCCATCACAATCTAGCCGACTTCGAGCCTTGGCTCGGATATACCACTGAAGGGCAAGCAGTTGGTGGTATACCCCTACAAAACCCTTTGGAGGGCCCTCAGTATCACCCACAACTGCACCTCTTGCATTCCACAGCGGTTAAAAACCCTTATGACTATGGCAGGAATGGGAAAGTTGGATCATCTAGAGGAAAGGCTCAGGGCCATTGAAGGAGGTGAAGATTATGCCTTTGCTAACCTAGAAGAGTTGTTCCTAATACCCAAACATGGTCATTCCCAAGTTCAAGGTGCCGGACTTTGGCAAGTACAAGGGGACTACTCGCTCCAAGAACCATCTAAAGATGTACTGTCGGAAGATGGGGGCATACGCAAAAGATGAGAAACTGCTGATACATTTTTCCTGAGAAAGTCTTACTAGGACAATTGTCGCCTGGTATACTAACTTAGGAACCTTCTTGAGTCCATTCTTGGAAGGACCTAATGGTTGCCTTCATTAAGCAGTGTCAGTACAATTCTGATATGGCTCCGGATAGGATGCAACTACAAAAAGTGTGCAAAAAGGGGGCACGAATCTTTCAAAGAATACGCCCAAAGATGGAGAGACTTGGCAACTCAAGTAGCACCCCCAAAAACAGAGAAAGAGATTATCACAATGATAGTAGACACGTGACCGGTGTTCTACTATGAAAAAAATGGTGGGTTACACACCTTCAAGTTTTACAGATTTGGTCTTCGCCAGCAAAAAGATCGAAGTGGATCCGAAAAGAGGCAAATTTGATCGTCCTACTAGGACAACTGAGAAAATTGGGGCAAATGAAGAGGGTGAGAAAGAGGGAGAAACCCATGCTGTGACTGCCATTCCTATACGGCCAAGTTTCCCACCAACCCAACAATGTCATTACTCAGCCAATAACAAACCTCCTCCTTACCCCACCACCCAGTTATCCACAAAGGCCATCCCTAAATCAACCACAAAGTCTGTCTACCGCACTTCCAATGACGAAGACCACCTTTAGCACAAACCAAAAAAAAAAAAAAACACCAACAAAAAGGAATTTTGCAGCAAAAAGCCTGTAGGGTTCACCCCAAATTCCGTTGTCATATGCTAAACTTGATCCCATATCTACTTGATAATTCAATGGTAGCCATAACCCTAGCCAAGGTTCATCAACCTCCATTTCTCCGAGAATACGACTCGAACGCAACGTGTGCTTGTCACGGAGAAGCCCCGGGGCGTTCCATTGAGCATTGTAGGGCTCTGAAGCGTAAGGTGCAAGGTCTAATTGATACGGGCTGGCTGAAATTTGAGGAGAATCGCTTGTTGAATCCTAACATTGACAAGAGATGCCACACATGGGGCAATTTTGAAAGTTGTTGTTAGGTGTCCCTAATGACTCATCAGGGTTTCCAAGTTTATGTCATTATTGTAAACCACAACTACAATGTTAAATGAAATGGATAAAGTTGATATCTTTGTCCCTCATCCTCTCACAAACGCATGTTTGCTTATTCAACTTTCACCGGAATGTGGGTGTAAGCCATTGGTCTGTTTGCTCAAGCAACCTGCGCTCCTGAGTGTTGACTTCCAAGACCGTTCAATCAGAGATTACTCATCTTGCACGTTGATGGGGGTGCCGTAAAACAACGAGCAAAGTTCAAAACAAATAAGTTTCAAAATAAAAAATAAGTTTCAAAATAAAAAAATAAAAAGGCATTTGATTGACTGTGTTTTCAAGTAAAAATATAGACGTTCATGTGACCTCATTTTGTCTTTTTAGAGAGAAGTGAGTTATCAAGAATAGGATGTTGGACAAATGGCCTCAGTTACCTTAAGAAAAAGGGGGGTTGAATGACTATTCCCCAATTGAGCTATCAATCTCTCTTTTCGGATTAACAATGCACACAGGGATAACCCTTCCCTTGTGTTCAGGAATCCTCTACAACAAGAGACCCACGGTCTCTTAATCCCTTTTCAGAAATAAGAAGAAGAGAAGAAGAGGTCTCTCGTAAAAGAGGTAGATTGTAAAATGAAGATCAATCAAAAATTCCTTATTGAATAAGCAAGTGGTTGACCAAGGAATCTTTTTGAGAGGATAAGACATTTCAGTTCAGAAAAACTCTTGATCTTTCGAGAGGATAAAACTGTTTGGGCAATAAAAACTCTCTTTAAAGCATTTGAATGGCCATTCATAAAACATTTGAATAGATATGTCTCTTGGAAATTATTTTCTGAAAATCCCCTCTGGTAATCAATTACAAGACTTATGTAATCGATTACAGGTTTTAAAAATTTGAATTAAAACATTTTCAACTACTGGTAATCGATTACCAGAGAGCAAATCTCAATTTGAAATGATAGAATTCTTTGGTCAAACCTTTTGCTTCTTCAATTTGGAAACTTCTTCCTAAAGATTCTAAGAGATCAAACTTGATCATATATCTTGACTTTCTTGGATTCTTGTCTTGAATAAAACTTGGAAGCACTTGATCCTTCCTTTGGCATCATCAAAACATTTG